>NW_027283899.1:0-12500 GCF_046629955.1 Centroberyx affinis
TTCGCTTTACTTTTTTTCTTTTTTGACTTTTGCACAGTACTGTATATATATGTATATTTTATTGACTCTGTTTACTTGTTTTAGATATTTTACATGTGATTTGTACTAACCCTTTTTATTTGAAGTGCTCTCGGCAGCATTGTAAATGAGGTTCCCCCTCAATGTTCACCAAGATTAAATAAAGGTTTGATTGGATTGGATTGGATATATAAAAACATATAACAAGGTGAGGGTTTATGTCCCTACTAGGAGATCACAACAGGTGAATGTAACGATGACAATTAACTGGGAACCAATCCCGTTAAGTGGGTGGCATCAAAACATCACAAAGTCTAAAATCTTCCTGAAGCCAAAGATCAACATCACTGGATCCAAACTGGCAGCAGAGACAAGAGACAGTCTGATACACAGAAAACCAGAGCAACACAAACACTTCTACACAGTTAAAGGTCTATACAGTTAGTGGTACTGTGGTTATTTATAGAAAGCACTCACTGAGCCACAGAACCACAACACACTCCCATTCACTCTTAACACACAAGACTTACATAACAAAACAAAACAAAACAATGTTAATGTGATTTTCTCTTGTCTGTTTTAACGGGAACATAAGCCTGTATGAAAGTCTGTTTTTGTTTCCAAGATATCTCACAATGGGTTAGGGTAAGTTAACTCACACACACACACACACACACACAAGGAATTAGACTTAATTAAGCAAAATTAATCAGGAAAAATAGCCTGAGAGGGGGGAAATAAAAATCATTATTTGGTGTCAAAGTTCAGAATCCTGCATGTTTACACCTGTGAGAGGAAGTGGTCAGCAGGCAGAGTCAGAGTCACAAACACTGGAGCTGGTTGTTGATCTGGTTCAGTTATGTAACTTTACTGAGAAGACAGCAGACGTAGGAAGCTGTGACACTAGACCATGACATGATACAGAAAATCTATGTTTATGTGTATTTATTTCAAACAGGTAACAACAAAAATGTGTATATGAAACAAAACAAGAAAATCCATCAAACAGGCGAAAAAAAGGAAACAACAAAACTGAAAACATGCGGTAAATTCATTCATAAAGTATTTAATATTCCATGTTGGGAAAGGAGTAGGAAGAAGTAAAAACTTATTTTGTCCTTCCCCCTTTCTCTAATTAAATAATCATGTTATCAATATATCCATATGTAGTATATATATTAATACATATTATTTGGTAACACTTTACAATAAGGGTCACTAAGTTAAGGGTTAGTTAATGCATAATAAGCATTAACTAACCCTTAATTAACAGTTAAATAATGTGTAATTTACTAATGTGTTCATGTTAACTAAGGTATTAATTTATACATTATTTAATAGTTTATAAAGATGACTATTAAATAATGTATAAATTAATACCTTAGTTAACATGAACACCATTAGTAAATGATTACCAGACACATTAGTTAACTGTTAGTTAAGGGTTAGTTAATGCTTATTAAGCATTAACTAACCCTTAACTTAGTGACCCTTATTGTAAAGTGATACCTATTATTTTGTACATCTCACATTTTGTACATCTTCAAAAATTTAATTAAATGATTGAATTGTTGTTTGTTTTATATTTATTTATTATGGATGTTTGTCAGGTCTTTTGGAGATCCACCAGCACTTTAGCAAAACTTTCAAATTGGGAATTACAGTTTTTATTCCTGCAGATTAATTTAAAATAATTTCTGTGGCTCCTGTTCCCATGTTAGGATCACTTCAAGGTGTTGCAGTTATAGACTGGCTCTTATTTTCAGGTTTTTATCAGAGGCTACACTGTATATAGACAGTTATGCTGTAATTATAACCTTAATTCTTATGTTTTACTCTTTACTGCTGCTTTTAACCAGGCTTTGACTTGACAAACTAATGTTGGGTTTTTAGAGTAAATGTCTGCTGCTTTTACTTGAATCTCTCTACACTTTAAACTGTTTGTCCTCTGCGTGTGTGTGTGTGTGTGTGTGTGTGTGTGTGTGTACGTATAGTATGTGTGTGTATCTGTATGTGTGTATGTTCTTATGTACTATGACATGTATGTTGTTATTTTATTTTATTATATATGTATGTATTGCTTTTACTTTGGCTCTGTGAAGCACATTGCGTTGTTGTTTTTGTATGAAATGTGCAATACTAATAAAGTACTTGACCTATTTTGACTAATTTTCATTGTATTTACATTTTTCTAGGTGTGGAGGAGATTCCCAAGCTGTGGAGAGACACTGCAGCTAAAATAAAAAGACAATTATTTTAGACTGAGAACATTGTCAGCTGAATTCATTTTGAGCCAAAGTGGTGAAATGGTTAAAATCCTCCATGTTGCTTCTCTCCATATAAGGCAGGCCATGCTGGATCTCTCTATATAAGGGATTTCACTGGGAGTTTGCTAATAGAGGAATAAAAAAAAAAAAAACCCTGACCAAGCAGAGGACTGAGCGGCGTGACGTCAGGGTGAGGTCGGGGGTGACGACATGTTTGTTTACCGCTGGTCCGGTACTGACGCACTCCTTACATAACAGAGTGACGTCCTGTTACTTTGATATCTGCAGTATGAGGTTTGTTCTCCACCTGCGGGCTTATCAGTTTGTCACGGTGACAAGAAGCAGGACACCGGTACATACTGTATAGGCTACGAAAAATAACTATAGAAATGATAAATATATTTTTATAGAAACAAAAATAGAAAGATAATATTACATCAAAAGGAGGAATACAGGGATATTATAGAAAAAAACACATAAAGTACTGTATGGTCACTATAAACTCACTATTGAGTACTACAGACACACAAGTCCCTATAGGAATATTATAGGAATATTATACTAATACTACAGGAAATAACATAAATAACATAGCTAAACTATGATGAGTTCATATAAACCCACAATTGGCTACCAATATGACCATCTTTAATAATAAACTCACAAATGAGTAGCCTACTACTGGCACAATATAAAATCCTATAGGAATATTATAGGAATATACGGAGATTAAAAAACAATATTATAAAGTAGGCTACTATAAGGCCACTATAAACCCAATATTCAGTAGGCTACCACTGGCACAATATAAGCCCCTGTAGGCCCCTAAGACGAATATTATATGAATACTATAGTGATATAGAAATAAAATTCCATAAAGCACTAACGCCACTATATAAACTCACTATTTCGTACCACAGAAACACTGTAAGTCCCTATAGGAATATTATAGGAATATTATGGTGATACCATAGGAGAAAAAAAGGCACCATAAATACGGTGAAGTCACTATAAACTCACTATTGAGTGCAACAGACACAATAAGTTCCTATATGAATATTATAGGAATATTGTAATGTTGATAAAACATCATAAACTCAGTTTTGTACCAGAGAAACAGAATAACTTCCTATTCATAGTATTCTGTGACATCAGCACACGGCCATCTTGGTAGGAAAATAACAGGTGATTGATTGTAATAAATTAACAGGTGATTACAATCAAATGACAAACACAGCCAGTGAGCTGTGTGTATTGTAAAGCGCCATATTGGTAGGAAATGCAAGTGACATCATGGGAATATATGAATAGGGAAATGATTGTGATACAATAGGAGCAAAAACACCATACAATAGGCTACGAGAAGACGTCATTATAAACTCAACAGCGACAATCAATATCACTATTAATAAAGTCACTGCTGAGCACCACAGACACTACAAATCCCTTTAAGAGTATCAGAGGAATCTGATATTTACACCAGGAGATAAAGTACTATAAAGTCACTATAGACCCACTATTATACTAATACCACAGGAAATAAAAATAACACAAAGTATGATGAGGTCATTATATACCTGCTATTGACTACCAATATTACCATATTTTATGATAAACTCACTATTGAATAACACAGACACACTGATTTCTCAGAAAACAAGGCACAAAAATGTACCTTTATATATGGTCCATATTTGTACCCTAATCACCTGTACCTCTAAAGCAGTGATTCTCAACCTTTTTGATATCAAGGACCCCTACTTTAGTACGCATTAGGGCCACGGACCCCAATTTGATGAGATTTTGTTTCTCAGACCAAAAACTGAGAATATTTTTATTGTCAGATATGATTTTGTCCAGAATTCCCTGACTATCTGTATTGTAGGTAGAGAGATAACAGAGAAACTATGATCAGTTCAGTCATTCTTCTACATTCTCTAATTGTGTTAACTTCTCGTAAATGAAATAATGGTGAAGTTTAAAATTCATCAATTTGCTGGGGACCCCCTGGAACCCCCTCATGGACCCCTAGTGGTCCCCGGACCCCATGTTGAGAACCACTGCTCTAAAGGATCAAATATGTACCCCAAGTGACAAAACTGTACTGTGATGCTTTGGTACAATAATGTACCCTTTGTAAAGGTCCACATGTCCCTTTAGGGGTACCAGCCCAGCGACAAGCCATTTTGTACCTTAAAGTGACAAAAGCATATATAAATTTAAAAGAAACTTGCATTCAAAATGTATCCTTCTCCATTGTTTAATCATGGGATCAAGAAACATTACAAGTTAATTACATGTATACACAACAATGTATGCAGCCTGTATTAACAACCTTCTCTTTTAAAAAAAATATAAAAATACCAAATACAGTGAGCATTTAGACTGGATGCATCAAGCTTGGTGGGCCGTTCATTAATCAGTTTAAATACAAAACAGTCATGCAATCTTACGTAGAAAACAAGCTTAACATTGTTAAGATTTGCCTAAAATTCTGTTGACTCATTCTGGTTGTTCAATACTGAGGGTTCCATCAATTTGCATATGCAAAAGACTAAAAAACATTTAAACACAATGTTTCATAAAATATCTTCAAAATGATTCCTTCTCCACTGCTGAATTTTTGGAGTTTTGCCACTAGTAATAAAACTTATTTGTGAAGCTCATAGACGTATAACTATACATATAAAAGCATATAACTATACATGAGATAAATAAAGAGCTTTAAAAACTGTGTATAGGTCAGAACAACAAAGCTAACAAGCCGGTGCATTTATCTGAAAGACTTCTCCAGCATTCAGGTGTAGTGTCTCTTTAGCTTGTTGCCTTTACTTATTATCCTGGTAAGACCGTCCTGATCACATGACCTCACATTCTGTTTCGCTCCACGGATCAGTCTGGACTTCTAGACTGATCCCCACATCGATTTCAGTGGGCGGGACTACTTGCCTTGACAGACAAACTCCTTCAGCCAATCAGCAGAACGAAACATGTGACGCCATCACGGTGCGCTGTTCAGTGGATACACGGGATAAACATGGGATAAACACAGGATAAACAGGATAAACATGGGATAAACACGGGATAAACACGGGATAAACACGGGATAAACACGGGATAAACACGGGATAAACACGGCATAAACACGGGATAAACACGGGATAAACGCGGGATAAACAGGATAAACATGGGATAAACACGGGATAAACAGGATAAACACGGGATAAACACGGATAAACAGGATAAACACGGGATAAACAGGATAAACACGGGATAAACACGGGATAAACAGGATAAACATGGGATAAACACGGGATAAACACGGGATAAACACGGGATAAACACGGGATAAACACGGGATAAACAGGATAAACACGGGATAAACACTGGATAAACACGGGATAAACACGGGATAAACAGGATAAACATGGGATAAACACGGGATAAACACGGGATAAACACGGGATAAACACGGGATAAACAGGATAAACACGGGATAAACACGGGATAAACACGGGATAAACACGGGATAAACACGGGATAAACAGGATAAACACGGGATAAACACGGGATAAACAGGATAAACACGGGATAAACACGGGATAAACACGGGATAAACACGGGATAAACAGGATAAACACGGGATAAACACGGGATAAACACAGGATAAACACGGGATAAACACGGGATAAACAGGATAAACACGGGATAAACACGGTAACGTTAGCAAGGACTAAACAAGCTATATGTCTTCTAGTGTGGTAGTTTCACATCACTGCTTTTGGGTTTTATTGTGTGTAAAGCACTTTGTAAACATTGTTTTTAGAAAAGTGCTATACAAATAAAGTTATTATTATTATTGTTATTATTCTACAGATGTGAACAATTTTTGCCGTCTTTGCAAAAGAGAACAGTGGAATAAAAGGCACTTTGTTTTCTTGTTTAATTGTTGTTATTGAGTCTATTTCTGCGATAACTGCACTTATGGTTGTGTTTACTCTG
The DNA here is from genome assembly GCF_046629955.1 of Centroberyx affinis. NCBI lineage: Eukaryota > Metazoa > Chordata > Actinopteri > Beryciformes > Berycidae > Centroberyx > Centroberyx affinis. Next base: position 6,288 of record NW_027283899.1, read on the forward strand.
CTAACGTTAACGTTACCGCTCGTTGCTTCGGGAGACGCCATTACTGTTTTGCCAGCGGCGGCCTGTATTTCACATCATCAACTACGACGCAGTCCCTGATTGGCCCGGTTAGGTCATCAACTACGACGCAGTCCCTGATTGGCCCGGGTTAGGTCATCAACTACGACGCAGTCCCTGATTGGCCCGGTTAGGTCATCAACTACGACGCAGTCCCCGATTGGCCCGGTTAGGTCATCAACTACGACGCAGTCCCCGATTGGCCCGGTTAGGTCATCAACTACGACGCAGTCCCTGATTGGCCCGGTTAGGTCATCCACTACGACGCAGTCCCTGATTGGCCCGGTTAGGTCATCATCAACTACGACGCAGTCCCTGATTGGCCCGGTTAGGTCATCAACTACGACGCAGTCCCTGATTGGCCCGGTTAGGTCATCAACTACGAAGCAGTCCCTGATTGGCCCGGTTAGGTCATCAACTACGACGCAGTCCCTGATTGGCCCGGTTACATTGAAATTTCAAGAAATCTGTGTCGGCGGCTAGAAGTCCAGACTGATCCGTGGAGCGAAACAGAATGTGAGGTCATGTGATCAGGACGGTCTTACCAGGGTATTTACTTATGGTACACCATGTTCCACCTGACAGTCGATATTGGCATGTGTTCATATGTATGTAGAGAGATATTGCACCAAGGTCCACCAAGATTCACCAAAGTAAAAGTCCTCCAGGAACATTTTGGACACAGTTGCAGTTGAGGCATGATGGAGGTTAGTCATTAAAATTGAAGTTAATGGTAGGGGCTTGTCTCCCTCCTCCTCAATGTTTACAAAGGGCCTTTGGAGGAAGTTCAATGTGTTCTTCAGATAGTCCTGGTACGCAATGGTGAAGACAAAGTACATACAAAAGGCCGCGATGAAGGCTTCCTCTACTCCTGTCCACTCCATCCACTTTAACCACATTCAGACCTCTTCTAGCGATTGCCATTTTCCAGTCCCGGTCCAAGGACTGCACGGTCGGATATGGTGTAGAACAGTGTTTCTCAACGTGGGGTGCGGGGACCACCAGGGGTCCTTGAGGGGGTTCCAGGGGGTCCCCAGCAAATTGATGAATTGTTAAACTTCACTATTATTTAATTTACAAGTTAACACAGTTAGAGAATGTAGAAGAATGACTGTTCTGATCATAGTTTCTCTGTTATCTCTCTACCTACAATACAGATAGTCATGGAATTCTGAACAAAATCATATCTAACAATAAAAATATTCTCAGATTTGGGTCCAAGAGACAAAATCTCATCAAATGGGGGTCCTTGGCCCTAATGTGTAGTAAATTAGGGGTCCTTGACATGAAAAAGGTTGAGAATCACTGGTGTAGGAGGCTCACCCTTCACACACAAAAAAACACAAAGTAAGATTGAGTGTTATGTTCCTACTTATTAAAAGAAAACATCCACAGAAAAAATACATTAAACAACAGAAACTGTCTAAAATAATCTAAACTGATCATACAAAAGGGGGGGAAAATAATCCCTGAATCTAAACTTTATATTGAGTACATGGATTTATGGCGGTTCTGCCAGTCAGTATCATGTGACATTACCGATGCATACCTCGCCCAGAGTGATGTAGAGATCAATGGAGTTGATTCCTACAATTCACACTACACACAACTTTTACTCATAGGCGGAGATTGCGGGGTGCTTGAATAAAGCTTAATTTGCACCTCTGCACAAAGTAAACTATATCAATGTGTTATTCTATGCACCACCAGTGTAAATCTCCATGTCACTAGCTGAATATAATCATCCACTTTGACAGACATCACAGGGATCTCATTTTAGCTAAAGATCGGATGGTTGAGCCAGAGAGCAAGCAAAGCGATAGACGGGTCTCACTTCCGACTACTTCCTTCACTGGCAGACTACACTGCTTCCTTCTTAGCTGGGAATGTGTCTCATTCAGACCATTATCTTTTTTTCTTATATATTTCATTTGATTCAGGCAAAATATCGTAAAGTTTAAGGTCATACGGACAGCGGCGTGAGATCCAGACGTGTCTTTAACGTAATAAAAAATAATAAAAAAAAAACTTTATTTAGGAGCTCCCGTTTCGCACATGGGTAGTATGGTGGAATGTGATAGTGTTTTTTCATTCATTATTATATAATAATTATTATACATATTAGAGTATACATGTAATCATTATTATTCATGAATATTGTAAATTTAGACAAGCGTGTGAGATGAATTCCCAATCCTTACGCGTTTCCGCAGTATTTTCCCTCCTCCTGTATTGAGAGTCTGCCAACTTCTACTTTTGAAAAGATGAATCCATTCCAGTTTTGCCTACCAGAAAAATTCACTTGTAGTGTTTTGTGGGTTTTTTTTATGCTGCATATGTGGGCAGAGACAATTACTACTGCGTTAGGTAAGACGGCTGTTTATCTGAAGTTTGTGTGTGTTCAGTTGGAATGTATCTGGAGGTCGGCTCCTGCACAGTGCGGTTAGAACTTTTTCATGTGCTGTCCTCTGGTCTACTGGCAAGTCATTTCCCACTACTTTAATACTTTGCATCCTGCAGTATTGAACAAGCCTGGTTTTGGATGTGTTCGTCGGTTGTTGTCTACTTTGTAATTTGTTGTGGTGTATGGTGTCTATGCTTTTACTTCAGTACTTTTTTTTCAAGGATATACTTTTTAATGTAACTGAATTAATCTATTTTTATGTGTCAATACTCAAAATCGCTAACAGAAATACAGTACGTAAACTGAATTATTCAAAATCCTACTCACTACCCTTTCATTCAATTCACATCCCATTGGGCCTTGGTCAGTTTTTTTTAAGTTGGGAGCACCAATGCTACTCAAGCCAAATGAAAAAGTTGATTTAGAGCCAAATAGTCCAAGCAAGTGCAAGTACATTAGTTCCAAGTAGCATAACAGATTACTGGCAGTACCTGGTAGATGCTCAGGGGCATCCTCTCTTGTCTCCTTGTGTAGCTGTTAATGGCGATTTCCCCTGATCCAGGTTCAGCACATTTGGCAGCACACTGGTGAAACTCGACCCCATCAAACTGTAAAATGATAAAACAGTAACTATTACAACACTGAATACCTCATTAAGTCATAGCTAATATTTAATGATGATAATGGAATGTTGCAAACCTCACTCTGGAGTTAGCAGGCCAAATCTCAACCAATGGCAATTTTGGAAGAAGGAAAAAACCCTGCAATACTATTTTGTATCGTTGACCCATAGGCTAAACACTGTAGGATATTGAGGAAGCAGTAAGGTCTAATTGTCTTAATTATTCTATTGCTTTTTTTGTGCACCCTTCCATCCCTAACTAACAGACATGACCTGCAATTTCAAAACAGCTCAACTTAGCAATGAGTGTAAGTTGTATTCACCTCCCTTCCCTTCAACAGCAATATCTGTTTACAAAGTAGTGTTAACACCCCTATATTATTTAGGTCGTTTTGTTATACTTACCCCAGAAGGTGTTCTTAAGAATGGGTATTTTTTCAGTATGTCCTCTACAGTCCCCTCTGCAATCTCCAGACACAGTCACAGTCTCTCCATCCACAAAAACAAACACATACACAATCATTAGCATAGGTACACATGTACACACAGATGAACTAGTTAACTGATACAGGGTAATGTAAGGCATCTGCATATCCCTTATTTCATTCAAGCATCAATAAAATATATTTAGAAAATGGATGTTTTTAAGAAGTTTTAATTCAAGTATTAGCCTAATTAAGTTATAAATGATTTAAATGACCAAAAGGCGATCGGGTGGCAGATCGGTATTTTATTTCCGTTCTAAATATAAGAATGATGTTGGCCAGTTTACATAATGGGATTACCTCTTATGTTTGCCATATGCACAAAAAACACTATGCACATAAACTATATATATGCACATAAACTCACTATTGAATAACACAGACTCACTGATTTTTCATTAGGGGCATTGTGACGCAATAATAGGCCACTTTAAAAAAAAATGAAATTACAAAGCACTTCAGGATAAAATAAAAATTCTGTTTTATTATTAACCTTCCTTACCTATTCTTCTTAATGTTTCTTTGTTTTTAATGTTATTTTACTGTTTAAATTTCTGTCATTTTGCTTTTGGTTGTAATTGTTTTAATCCATTCGTTTTATGTAAAGCACTTTGAGTTGCATTCTGTGTATGAATGGTGCTATAAAAATAAAGTTATTATTATTACTACTAACTACAACAGTGAAGCTTCAGGCTCACAGACAGTCAGTGTATCTGAGCCACTGACCCTCTGCTGCGCGTAAACAGGTGAAAGTTGATGTTTATTACGTGGCCCGTTATGACCACACCTGCAGTCTGCTCCGCTGCTCGGTGACAGTGACACCACGCTGCTCCGTTATCTTCCCGTTCAGGGGGCGTGTATCTCTCTGGACAAACCACCAAAAACTCCCCACCGGGACCCCGGCGGACTCCGGACCGGCCTGGAGCGACAGCACACACGGCACTCGGCCGCGGCGCAGCGCGGAGCCACAGCCGCAGAAATGTCCGACTCACCTCTCCAGCTTTACCCCGGAGAAGAGTCACCGAGCCCGGGGCAAAGCTCCTTGCGGGCGGCGGCGGCCAGGGACGCGGAGCTGCCCACGGAGAATGGACGAGCGGAGGAGGAGGAGGAGGGGGAGGAAGAGGAGGAGGATGATGATTTGGAGGACGAGTTGGACTCGTCTCAACTGGAGAGATTCATGAAAGACAGAAGGAGAGCCCAGTCTCTGCCCGCCTACCCGGGGCAGGCGGCGCTGCTGGCGGGCATCTCCGGGAACAACGCCGGGAAGCGGGTGAAGTTCGCCGACTCGCTGGGCCTGAACCTGGCCAGCGTCAAGCACTTCAGCGCGCTGGAGGAGCCGCAGATCCCGACCAAGGTGCTGTCGCGGCTGAAGAGCTTCCCGCCGCAGCCGCAGGACTTACTGGGCGCCGGCTTCAAGTCCGGGCTGACCATGGACCGGCTGGTCGCGTGCTTCCCGGATCCCGGAGAGGCGGCGGACCTGGAGGAGCGGGTCCGGCTGCTGCGCGTCTGCCTGGAGAAGCTCACCATCACGCAGTTCGACGTGCGGGGACAGATCCGCGTCTTCACCGGTTGCGCCGACAAAGAAGTCGGAGTGCGGTACACCTTCAACGACTGGCTCTCCCACGTGGACGCGCAGGCTCTGCCCGTGGCGGAGGACAACCGCTCGAGCGTCGTCGGGGAGAGCTACAGCTTCACCATGTACACGCCGCCGTTTCTGGACCCGAGCTCCTCCGTTCACTTCGCCGTTTACCTGAGAGGCGAGGCGGGGGAGTTTTGGGACAACAACGGCGGGCAGAACTACACCCTCCGGTACCGCTGCATGCCGGGCGCGACGCCCTTCGTGAGCGCCGCTTTCCACGCCATCTGAACCTGTGCGCCGTGCGTAAAGAAGCTCTCCAACCCGTGCGTAAAAAAGGAAAGCCCTCCACCCGCTCTGACATGCAGCTGCTCCTTTCCATGCCGTGAATAAATCCATCATTTTAGCAACTAAGTCAAACGTGGAGAGTCTTCTTGTCATCATGGAGATTATGTTTTCTCTAATATTTTCTACTGCATATGGTTTTCTAAATACTTCCAGCGATGTATGTCCATCCAAAGGAATGGTAGAAATTCAAACCACTTCATATCTGTTTTTATTTCTTGATTTTGCCCTATGAATTATGCTGTAAAGCCTTTTCTTTGACAAAGTCGTCTAACATCTCAACTTGAAACTTGGGGGGAAGCTGGTATTTTTGTTTCTGGAGGACAGTAATTTTCCCTCTGGAACTGTTATTTTGGCTGAAAGACATTTCTGGATGTGTTCCTGAATTTCCACTTGGCTCAATGGATGTTTTCCTCCTAGAACAGAACAGAGAACAGAGAGAAGACTGGGCTCAAACAGTACGAGGCTAAATCTAGGCTTTAATTGGTAAAGATTTCAGGGAAAATATGCATGACAACATCCTCCATGACACCTGCGTGTTGTGGATCTACTGACAACCAGTGACACTGATTTCTCTCTCTGCGGACATGAACTGAGCAGATTTGTCAGAAAGTTGGAGCCCGGTGGTTTCCAACGGTTGGTCCGTGGGTCACCAGGGGTCCTGCAGGAGTTTCCAGGGGTCCCAAGTTTTTACTCATTCAGTACAAGTTAACACAATGAGAGA
>NW_027283899.1:17500-25000 GCF_046629955.1 Centroberyx affinis
TGGCTTAAGTTGCTTTGTGAGTGCAGGAATCCTACTGAGCACGTGCGTGAGATTGCAAAAGCTCTGAAAGCGTGCTGCGTACATCCTCTGTGTGTGTATATGTGTGTGTATATGTGTGTGTGTGTATATGTGTGTGTATATGTGTGTGTATATGTGTGTGTGTGTGTGTGTTTAGCTGACGAAACAGCAATCAGCGGTTGAGTAATGTGATCTTTACACCTGTGTCTGTGTGTGTGAGTGTGTGTTTGAGTGTGTGTCAGAGGGCCGGGGCTCATCCTAACCCAACACAGCTCCATTAATAGCAGCAGGCTGTGGGTCAGTCACCTGCTTCACCTTCACCCTCCTGACCGGACCGGGCTCACCTACACACTCACATTTTTTTTTTCAGACAGACATCATTATTCTACTCGTTTTCTGTTGCCTCCTTGTAGCACTAGTTTAACCCCTTGTACCCTGAATTTACCTAAATTTAGATTTCCCCTTAAGCAACTTCAAAGTGAGAGTTTGTTTTTTTCCTAACTGCTCCACACAACGTCACACAGTTCTGTATCTGCTCGTTCCAACTCTTTCTTGAAGCTCTAGCTGCTTATATTGAATGAAATATTAAAATGCAAAGACGCCATGTTTTTATGGCTGCACCATTACTTCAAATGGAAAAAAAATCGCGATGTTTGTGCATCATTTTATACACATTTCCCTGTAATTCAGCCGGACACATTTGGTGTCTTTGGAAAACTTGTTATCTTGACTAGAATTTAAAATAAAGTTCTGTGGGTTTGAACAAAGCTTGGCCGTGCAACCAGTTCATTATCCAGCAATGGTGGCATGGAATTCATTACCAAGTTTTTTTGATTTCAGAAAGTAATACACCATGTTTTAACAAAAAAGTTACGATTGTATTTGTTTATTACACAATGAATAGTGTAGAATATTACATGACTTTTTGTTTTTGAGCTATCCATCCCACTTTTATTTGTGATTTAGTGGATGAGTTGCTAAGTGATTTCTTTTTCTCAATTACTCAAGAGATGAAATGATTATATAGAGCTATCGTATGTATCGGACAGGCTTTGAGTTGTTGTGTGTTGTTGTTGTTGTTGTTGTGTCTTAGTGGTTGTGTTATGTATTGAGTCTTATTGTGAGTATGAATGTTACGGATGTGTATTGATGTATTTTCTGTTATTGAAGTATTGTTAAAAAATACTAATGGGGACCCCAGGAAGAGTAGCTACTGTTACAATACAGCAGCTAATGGGGATCTAAACAAACAAACAAACAAACAAACTGTGTGTACATTCAGTCACGCTGTGTGTGTGTGTGTTTCACAGTTAACCCACAAGGGAAAACAGTTACACACACACCCAAAATATGAGACTTCCAGCTCTTGAATCACTGCTGAGTTCTAGACATCAGTGACAGAGAGGAGCAGGACAGACATTTATTTAGATGGGGCCTAAATGTTGCCTTGTTGCGAAACCTCCCATGGACAAACATCTTTCTCTGTACAGGGGGTGAAAATATGGAAATCATTACCCACACATCTCAAACACGATCATAACTGGGATTATGATTGGATTATAATTACAGACTAAAACAGTTTCTGAAGAGCAACCAGTCATGTAGTCATGAGTGACTTTGTCTCTCTCTTTCTTTCTTGATTTCCTTGTTTTTTTTTCTTATACCAGGCTATGTTCTTTCTTTCTTTTTTTTTTGTCTTAATGTTGACAATGTTTTTTTGTGTGGGTTAGGGTTAGTTTTTTAACTGTTTTTAACAGTGTTTTTACAAAAGACCATCTAAGGACAAACATTGCAAATTAGCTTAGCCTATAAATGTTATGATATGTGACATCAGACTATTTTCGTTTAAATGTTCTATGTCTATGTATCTGTCCCTATTCAAATAAACACTGAAATGAAATGAAATGATTACTCTAATGTGTGTGAGGTGCATGGCTTTGCAAACTGAATCTCTCTCAGACGGCAGATGGTACTGAATTATATCGTCTTTATTCTTTTTCAATATCTGACATTTGAACAAAATGAATTCACTTCCTGAACTGGTGAAATTTAAACTTATCCGACCTCAAACCTGTTGGCATCAACCTCTCTCTCTCTCTCTCTCTCTCTCTCTCTCTCTCTCTCTCTCACACACACACACAAACACACACACACACACACACACACAGAAATTCACTTCATAGGTCTTCACAATTCTGGATCAGCACACCACTGCTGCAGGATGAAAACTCCAAATCTCCAAAAAAAAAACTCTTCAAAACTTTTCAAGTATTACAACAATCAGGCTTGTTTTCCTTTTGACACTCATGTGATGTGGAAACAGACTCTGGGCTGTGAATCAGTTTCATGGCTCTGCTGTCGGCTTCTATCTCCCAACTCAAACCCAAACCCAAACTCAAACTCAAACTCAGACTCATCTCAGACTGGAGATCAGAGGTTTTCCTACAACAGCAACAGTGAGCAAAATGGCAAAATGACCCCAGCAGGTCTCTGTCCTCAAAGTGACATATTTCTATCTACCTCGCCATTTCTTTACCGACCCGGGACCCGAACCCAACAAAGTCAACATCACCTCGTCCTTGGACCCCCGATTTATAAACACGCGGTGCTCGGGTTCACGCGGGGACCCGGCAGAAACTATACTGTCCCGTGGCCCCCGGTCTGTGCCCCCGACCCAAAGGTTGAGTCCCCAGCCTCTAGAAGATAAAGTCAATAAAAGGCTAAAGAAAACAGGAATAATAGAGATAGTGAGCGTGATGGGAGGAGTCCAGCTGACGACCCGGTGACTCTGTTCACACCCAGATAATTAAAGAGACAGTCGACTGACGGCCATTTTGAATTTCAGCATTGTAATATCCAGTGTCTCTTTATGACTTTATGACTTCTCCAAGACTCAATTCTGTACAAATCAGTGTTATAAGATTTTCTAAATCATACCAGAAAATAGTAGTTATAATTACATTTACACTCTTCAGTTGATGTCCAGTGATTTATTAACTTGTTTCCAGATCTTTCAGCTTATTTCATAAATTTTTTTGGTAACACTTTACAATAAGGGTCACTAAGTTAAGGGTTAGTTAATGCTTAATAAGCATTAACTAACCCTTAACTAACAGTTAACTAATGTGTAATTTACTAATGGTGTTCATGTTAACTAAGGTATTAATTCATACATTATTTAATAGTTTATAAAGATGACTATTAAATTTTGCATGAATTAGGTGAATTAATGTAAATGTAAGGGTATTTTAAGGGATTACTGGTTTGTAGAGAGTAGAGACTGTAATGTTATCCACTCTTCAGCCTGGACAAAGCAAAGATAAAGCCTTCCTGGACGTTCAAATGTTATATGCATTTATATATATTTATATTTAATGATCTCTCCAGGAGGAAGAGGAGAAAACGTCACCAGCTTTGGTTTTGTTGTCTCTCTTGCAGTGTGTTTTTTGCTGTCCGAGCATCATGTGACATGTGGCTTGTGTTGAGACTAAATTTATTTTTCAGCAGATGAGTTTGTTTCCTCTGCTGGACCATGCGGCCTCACTCATCCACACCTCTCTGCTGCTCAGTTTCATGTTTTTATAATATAATGTGTCAAACAATCTCATGTAGGAATGGCCAACTGTGTGGCATGAAACAAAAATAATAATAAAAAAAAGAAAGTAGGGACGCACCGATCATAATCAACCTATAGACAGACAACCTACAGAAAGGATCACATTATTGGCCTGAATTTAATATTTATGCTCTTGTGTCGTTTGACAGTAAAGTGAACAGTCTTTTTTATTTTTCATATCTTCTTTAACTGGCCTTGATGTTTTTAATTTCAGAGAGAAACTCGGTCTTTTCGTCTCTCTGCTTTCTGAAGTTTGATCTGATGAAGTTTGCAGTTTCATGACTGGATTCATTCACTGTTTTCTACTGTTTATAAGACACACACACACACACACACACACACACACACACACACACACACACACAGTCAAAATGACAATCACTAAAGTAGAGCTGCAACGATTAATCGATTAGTTGTCAACTATTAAATTAATCGCCAACTATTTTGATAATCGATTAATCGGTTTGAGTATTTTTTTTAAGAAAAATAAGTCAAAATTCTCTGATTCCAGCTTCTTAAATGTGAATATTTTCTGGTTTCTTTCCTCCTCTATGACAGTAAACTGAATATCTTTTGGGTTGTGGACAAAACAAGACATTTGAGGACGTCATCTTGGGCTTTGGGAAACACTGATCCACATTTTTCACCATTTTCTGACATTTTATTGACCAAACAACTAATCGACTAATCGCGAAAATAATCGACAGATTAATCGACAAGGAAAATAATCGTTAGTTGCAGCCCTACACTAAAAGAAAAAAGGTAATATGGAGAAAAGCAAATCATCCAGCAGCCAGTGCCAGTCCATCATTTTAAATTATTTTATAAGATTTCTACTGTTTATAAGATGATTTTATATTATTATGAATTATTATATATGACTACAAACAGTTTAATGTGTTGTAATGTGATGTCCTTCTTCATCAGGCACGCTCCAACATGTAGCTGTTTGGATTAAATCAGTTTTATTCCCACATGGTGAGAGAGACACCAGTGAAAATAATAAAGGTTAAATAAAAAAAAAAAAAAGTGTCACAGCCAGAGGAACAGCCTGTTAAACTCAGTGCTGGATTGAAATTTTACTGTTTATATTTGTTGTGCGTTTTTTACATCAAGTGCCATTAGTAGAAAGTTGCTGATCAGGTCAATTAACAGCTGATCACATCCTTACAAAATTGATAATCGGACACAAAAAAAAAAAAAAACCCACACTGATCGGTGCGTCCCTACAAAAACAAAGCCATAAACCAAAACAAGCTTCAGGTAATTCACAGCTTTCCTCTGTCCTACATCTCCCACAATGCATTTCACTCCTCCACCCAATGTCAGTTTTGTCAGCAAACGACTTCCAGGTCAAAGAGGAAGGAGACTGGCGATTGGTTGGTTGGTGGTTGTTGGTTGGTGGCGATGCGGGGGCAGTGATACGCTCTCGTCTGTGATGTCACATCCTGCTGTTTGCCGGAACAATCCTCTCCTCCTCTTCCCTCTCCTCCATCAATTTTCTTTGTCGTTCATCCTCCTCCCTCCTCCTCTTCCCGTCCTGTCGTCCATCAGCGGATCGTCTTCTCCTCCACGATGATCTTCTGGGTCTCGTACATTTTCCCTATGGAGACCTGAGAGAGACAAAGACACAGATCAAACAAAAAATAGACAGAAATTATAGTAAATAGATTATCGACTAGATTAGCCTAACTGGAAACAGGACGGCCGACTGCAACATTTGGGTTTTGAATAATAAGCTTTCCTTCAGTCAGTTAGTTCCTGGCAGATATTATTTCATTATCTTAAGAAAACAAGTTTTGTTTTCCCGAGATCTCAAGATAATTTTCTTGTTATCTCAGGAAAACAAAATAAAGACAAAAATAATTCCATATCTCGAGAAAACAAACAAAATGAAGTTGTTATGAAAGGAAAACGGCATAAATAAAATATATGAATATTTGTCCTCAATGGGCTTCCGTAGCAAAGCCAATAACAATCACAGCGATGATTTTTGTCAGTGTCATGCAGCTCAGGTAGCAGTTAAAGGACAAAATTGCTGTTTTTTTTTAAGTTAGTACTGATGGTGTGGGTTGCTGGTCCGACTCCCACGAGCATACTGCCCAACTGCCTCTGAGCAAGGCATTTAACCCCCAATAACCAGTGTCACCAGTATGAGAGTTAGAGTGGTAAAGGGAGCAGTTTGGATGACAGTCACAGTGAAGAACTGTTGTAAAGAGGATTTTGGTTTTGCTCCTGACACAGCTGGGATGTGTGTGTGTGTGTGTGTGTGTGTGTGTGTGTGTGTGTGTGTGTGTGTGTGTTTGTGTGTGTGTGTGTGTGTGTGTGTAAGGTCCAGAGAGTCTTGTCACTGTGTTATGTCAATATTAGCCAGCTGAACTCTGCTGTCAAATGGGAAGGCCAATTATGGTCCAGTGTGATGTGAGCTGTGTGTACTGACTGCTGTGTGTGTGTGTGTGTGTGTGTGTGTGTGTGTGTGTGTGTGTGTGTGTGTGTGTGTGTGTGTGTGTGTGTGTGTGTGTAAACAGGGCGAAACCTCTGCTTGGGCCACAGTTCATGATTGATTTTTTTTTTTTTTCTTTCCCCGCTGAGACAAGACAGATTCATCTATAGAACATGACCAAATATGACCCATACACACACACACACACACACACACACACACACACACACACACACACACACACACACACACACACACACACACACACACACACACACACACACACACACAGCAGATGTTCTGAACATGAACTTGCGGCCCATCTGCACATCAAAGTGCGTCTCTCCAAACAGGAAGTTAAACACAGCGCTGCGTCTTCTCTACAGACAGCAGCCAATCAGATTCCTTCCTCACTTCCCTGTTTCCATACTGATGTGATTTAGTTTCATGAACAGCTCAGCATGGAGGAGAAGTTCATTCCAGACGTTCAAACTTTTATTTTGAAAGATGACAAGAAGAACAGCTGATCCAAGTTAATTTGATTGAGATTATTTTTGATGAATGAACCTAATTAGCGCTTGCCAGCTAGCTATTTTTCCTAGTTATAATGACATAACACTACAAATATCAGTATCAAAGCAGTGAAAATACCCAATATTCCTGTTGAAAACTTTGTATCTGCAGACCGCTACACAGATGCCGCCTCTGGCTCCGCCCACAACCAGCCAGACCAGAGCGACACGTTGACCGAGTCTCTCAGGTTGGATTCCCACAGCAGAGACTCCACCAGCTGCCATGTGCTGCCACAGTGCCTCTGAGCCAGTGGAGGAAGAAGTACTCTGATCTTTTACTGAAGTAAAAGTACCAATACAGCAATGTAGAAATACTCCATTACAAGTAAAAGTCCTGCATGAAAAATCCTACTTAAGTAAAAGTACATAAGTATTAGCAGCAAAATGTAGTTAAAGTATTAAAGTAAAAGTAGTGGTTTGGTCCCTCTGACTGATATTTTATTATATATGACATCATTAGATTATTAATACTGAAGCATCAGTGTGTAAGCAGCATGTTACTGTTGTAGCTGCTGGAGGTGGAGCTAGTTTGAACTACTTTATATACAGTTAGCTAGTTTAGTCCAGTGGTTCCCAACCTAGGGGTCGGGCCCCTCCAAAGGGTCACCGGATAAATCTGAGGGGTCGTGAGATGATTAATGGGAGAGGAAAGAAGAAAAAACAAAGTTCTGATACACAAATCTGTTTTCAGTTTTTGGAATTTTTCTCTAATCTTTGATTTTTGCTGAAATATTGGATCATTTGAACATTTATTGAAATGAAACCATGTGAGGTTTAGAGGGAAAAATCACTATTTGGTGGAGCTGTTAACAACTCATAGACATCTGAAATGTGACCCGACTACACACTGC
>NW_027283900.1:0-20873 GCF_046629955.1 Centroberyx affinis
TAGATTAAAAAATGAGGATAAAGAATTACTTGGAAGCAGGCAAGCATTCACAATAACCCAAAGTCAGGCTGGGTGCCCCAAGAAGAAATCTTTTAAAAAACATGAGTTCTAAGAGAAAAAGTTGCCATATTCTGTTGTATTCCCGTCTTTCACATGTTGCTGTGTTGCTTTGTGTGTCACAGGGTGACCGCGGCTACCAAGGACCTGCTGGACTCATGGCGAGTTAATATTAAATTACAGCATTAGTAACTGCAAACTCTGTATTTTCTGAAAGCTCATAAGCTTGCATTGAACGGACACCTTGTTTTTGTGCTTATTATAGCGGTAATTTCACTGTGTTTGATGGAAATCTAATATGGTTTCTGAGTCAGCAATGCAAGGCTTCCTTTCATTATAGCTGACTGGTTGTTTGTTTATTTCAGGGCCCAATAGGACCAACTGGACTTAAAGGAGAATATGGCTTCCCCGGTCGATCGGTCAGTACCTGTGGTCTTGTTTATTTGGATCAGGAACTTTATTTATTGCATTTGCATTGGGCACAAATAAAGTTTTATTTCTCCCCCTCTCTCTTTCTGTAGGGACGTCCTGGTATGCCAGGGAGGAAAGGTGACAGAGGAGAGTCTGTTGGCCTACCGGTAAGATGCTGCATTAGGAAAAGATGAGAGATTTCCCCGCTGTTGACCTTAATCTTCCCTTTTAAAATTGTATGGATGCATACATGTTTACATGCTCTGTATGTGTCACTCTCTCTGTCTCTCTCTCTCTCTCTCTCTCTCTCTCTCTCTCTCAGGGACCCCCAGGTCCTCCCGGCGCCCCCGGACCTCCAGGAAGAATTCTTGGGCTGAACGGAGTAAGTATGAACCCGTTGGTGCCTTACTTTACTGATTTGCCATTTTGACTTCATGGCCTGTGATGATGATGATGATGAATGGTCAGGACTTGACACTGCAGTATTTCAAAGGTTTGTTTCACAGTCGTGGATTAAGCGTGGCTTCCAACAAATCTATGGAAAAACATGGGACTGGCAGCAATCCAAAACACTTTATACGACAGGATCTAACTCCTATTATACCGTATTTTTATTAATGGCCTGCATCAGGGTTTGGCATGTAAGCTTCCTCAGAGCATCATTAAGCATCACTGAGCGCTGATCATCGATGTTGATCATTAATAAAAATATGGAATTATTTAGGTTAAGTCATTTTTGGAGCGCCACCATTGCCATGTTTTTTCATGGATTCACTGGAAGCCAGTGTGTAGGTTATTAAAATAACTCCTGGAATGCATTGAACATCACAAATTAATGATATATAGCAGTGTACCAAGTATTCATAGTATTCCCATGATGTCACATGCATTTCCTACCAATATGGTGTTTATCATAGACACAGCTCATTGGCTGTGGCTGTCATTTGATTATAATCACTTGTTAATATATTACAATCAGCTATTTTCCTACCAAGATGGCCGTGTGGTGATGTAACAGAACACTATGAATACGAGGGTGGATTTCTCCTTTATGTCGATGACGAGGCTTAATCCATGTCTGTGAGGCTCGCCCATTGTTTTGACCCTGACTCATGCTAGGTGATAGTTCATTCGCCTTAATCACTGAGTCTGATTACCGTGCTCTCCTCCTTTGAATCTTAAAGACAGTGTTCCCGGTGCGCCCCAGACCGCACTGCAAAATGGGACGAGTAAGTCTGAGTCGGACCACCTGATTGGTCTGTTTCGGTTCGGAATCGGACCATCGGGTGGGTCCGTCGGTGTGTGGGTGTGGCAGCATGGCAGCGCTCTGGTCTGGGCTACGAACAGCACCAACTTAACCTCCTCTCCTCTATCCTCTCCTCCCCTCCCCTCTCCCCCCCCCCCCCCCCCCCCCCCATCACTTTTCAGTTCAGTCAGTTCAAAAGTGAGAAAGAGCATTTATTCTCAATTATTACCTAAAAAGGTTGGATATGAGGGACACATGGGTGCTAAAGGTTTCTCAAAATGCTCAAATAAATCCACTTCCTGAGCTGATTGTATTGAAAGTGACATAAACCCGACTCTGGTGTGCTGTTTGATTGGATGGGATCCAGATAGACGAGGTCCTTGAAATGTATAAGCAATTCTTTTATGATGCTGGTGTGTGGGTGCTGTATTGCTACATAACATCCTCTTCAAAGAGTCTTCTGCGGCCATTGTGAACGCTATGGTGTCTCCTTGGCTAAATTCCAATCAACTAAACCGGTGAAAAACACTATGCGGGGATATATAGAGAAATTCTTGTCATGGTAGCAGCAAAAATTTACAAGATTTCCATTTAAATCGATGAAGGTTGTTAGACATGATGTAGAAGAACCCTGCTGATTGGAATTTGGCTCTTATCTTCTTCAGATTTCACCTCTTAGTTGCTGGGTGTGGTGAAGGTCATGACTATAAATGTATCTTAACTTGATTGGTCAACTCATCTGTTAAGTGATGAGAACATAGACACCAAAATCACCCATGTGTCGTGGTAGATCATTTGCGGTGCTCCATGCTAACACTTTAGCATACACTATGTTGAGTGATAGTAGGCGACTAGCATTATCTCAAAGTAAGAAGACTGACCATTTAGTAATCAGAAGTTGTGTTTTTTATTATATGTCCTATAGGTTCATGAATTTAAAAAATGAACATAATTTACTCAATACAGCTAATGTCATAATACAGCAAATTCTGTGTAATTTTTTTTACCAACCTCTTACACAAACCTGCCAGATTTAGCTGGATATTATTTAAGATTACTTATCATTTAGCTTCAGCGTTGCTACAAGTTCTCATTTTGATCACTTTATTTTGAAATAAAGCTAGTTGCCTACTATCACTCAGCATAGTGTATGCTAAAGTGTTAGCATGGAGTGCTAGACGAATGATCTACCGGGGACACATTGATGATTTTGGTGTCTATGTTCTCATCATTTAGCAGTTGACCCAATGGCCCAAAACTGAATTCTTTTATCACCACAGGCTTGGTGTTGCCATATTAGCGGTTCTCAAAGTGGCCGGGACCTCCGGGGAGTCTGTGAGGGCATCCCCAGAAATATTAAGAATAGTTTAAATTCGCTATTATTTTATTTTAACCAAGATTCTTGCTGTGAAAGTATCTCAGAACACCTGCTTTAATCCTGACCCCTAACCTTTCCTGTCTTGACCTCTCAGTACAGACTGGTGGAGGGAGGGCTGTGTGTGCTGCTGTCCTCAGCATGCATCCCATGTATTTTAACAGGAGTTTTTCCAGTGCTGGCAGCCATGTTTTAACCAATGACCTCTGTGTTTTGTGGTGTTTTTACCATTTTGTATATCTGTTTCACTTTAACAACTAAATTAAGTCAATCCATGTGCTGAACAGTTTGTAAGTCCGTGTTGACTGTTTGTGCACATGTGTGCCTGCTTATGCAAATGTGGATGCATCCATGCGTGTGTTAACATGTGCATGTGTCTGTGTGTGTGTGTGTGTGCGTGAGTAGGAGGCGGCGATGAGGAGAAGCTCAGCTGGAGCTAAAGGGGACAAAGGAGACATGGGATCGCCCGGAGAGCCAGGCACACCAGGTAGAAACTCAATGACAAACATGCCCCATTATCTACCAACGGCTTGGTTTCACTCACAACAGCTTGTGTAACGTATTTGCGTAATAGGAGGGGCACAAAATACTCAATAAAACAACCAATACATTCTTATTTTTACCTTAATGGAGAAATAGCAATCTTACTTGTATGATGGTAACCGGCAGCTCAAAGCTATGACCTTCATCCTGTGTCCTCTCTCTTCTCAGAGACCATGTTACCTGATGGAACTGTGGTGAGTCCTGCTCTCTCCAGTACTTGAAAAATGAAAATGAAAGAGGCATTATTCGTCCTTGTTGTCACTGTTTAAGCACTTTGAAACTATTTTGATTTTATTATTCCAATACACATACCAGTATTATCCTGAAGTTTAGAAGTAGTGCTTTTATCGTGATAATATACCCCGATATATACCGTGTTACAGCTAGAAGTTGAAGACGGATTACATACCAAGCTTCCCTTTTCAGACATTCATGTTGGTGATTTTCTCAGAAATTAACACAAGGCTTTGGGAAATGAAACAATTTCTCATTTGTAAGAAACTACTATAAGAAATGACTTTTGAAGATTTTGAGGAAACTTTCCAATAAAAGGCTGAGGTGTGGTTAGTCTTCTGTATGCTCATGCGTGTGTCTCTCCCAGGGTGCTAAAGGTGAGGAGGGCTACCAAGGACATAAGGGAGAGAAGGGTGACAGCGGGTCGCCCGGTGCTCCAGGCCTGCCTGGGAAGTCGGGACTGGTGGTGAGTTCTTCTAACAACTAAAGATTGATGATATTATTTCATTCAGTCCTGGATCATAGCTTTTAAGAGGTCATTTTGTTTCTCTGTAGGGTCCAAAAGGTGAGTCCATCATGGGTCCCCCAGGTCCGATTGGATCCCCCGGCCAGGCTGGAGCCGCTGGCTTCGGACGACCTGGTCCCCGAGGGCCCCCCGGCCCTGCTGGACCCCCAGGACCTCCGACTGCATATGGATCAGGTACATAGTTGTGTGAGAGAGAAGAAAGACACAGAGAAAGCTCTTTGAAGTCCAAAAACGTATCTGGCTCGACTTCTATCAAGACAAGCTACACACAGAATGTTGTATATACAGGTTTAAGTTGATCCTGTCTCTGTTCACTGTGTTTACGGCTTGTTCTTGTTCCCAGTGGTCAACATCCCCGGCCCTCCTGGTCCCCCCGGGGCACCAGGATCCCCAGGTTACGCCAACCCGGTAAGATTCCAGTGTGTCCATGAGCAAAGGCACTTCACCCCCTGACCTGCTCTGGTGGAGTTGTCCAGCGCTTTGCGTTGCACGGCACAGACAAATCTCCATCCTAACCAGTCATTTAATCAAGTATTTCTTAAAACAGATGAAAAAATCTGCCACAGGAATGAGATCATTTCACTTCTTTCCAATGCAAATCAGCTTGTAAACTAGAAACTAATGAAGTGATCTGACTTATTCTGCCTTGTTTTACCTTGATAGTGACACTTCAGAAAATTCCTGAAACAAGTGAAACTGTATTGGAAACAAGTAGAATCATCTCACCCCATTGGCAGTTTTTTCACTTATTTTGAGAAAGATAAGATTTTAAGACTGAGCATTAGATTAAATGACTTGTTAAATTGGACATTTTCTGCAGTATATACCTGCTATTATGACAAATAATCATGTATACATACAGTATATGTTACTGAGCATGCTCAGTAACTCTGAATCATAAAGATGTTTAACACCACTCTTACTGGAGTGTTCAGTCATAGATGCTTTTGCCATGGCAATACATTATAGTTGAGTCTCATGCATTGCACCAATCTCAAGTGTACCAGCCAAATGTCAATTCAAGAAATAGTCACTGGAATAGAAACATCCTTTCCACCCATTAGAATGATTAGTTAAAGGGGCATTAAGTAATCTATAACTGTTATCTGTATCAGCAACCAAGGAATCACAGGTGTGTGGCACAGCTTATGATGGGCTGTCAATGACATGAATGATAGTTATCTACATATATAGACTTTTAAAAAAGTGCTTCCCAAAAACACTCCCAGACATGGTTCACCATCCATCATAAGATGTCTTTTAAATTACTTCTTAAGATGTATTTCTACAGATGTGCTTTTAGGTCATGTTTCTATTTTTATATAATGAAGAGATGCTAAGAGATGGTGTGTGTGTCCGTCTCCAGGTGACCACCTACAGGACGGTGCACGCTCTGGCCAGGGAGAGCCACCGCGCTGCAGAGGGAACCATGGCTTATGTGTCCGACAGGGGGGGGGAGCTGTACGTCCGGACACGCAACGGCTGGCGCAAGGTTCAGGTGTGTGTGGTGTGTGTGTGTGTGTGTGTGTGTGTCAAAGCTGTGATGCTCCCAGGTCTTCTGATCAATGAGCGTCATGTTTTGTCCACATACCAACACATCAACAAAAATATGTCACCTGTAAACAAGATGATATTGAATTTTCTTGTGTGTGTGTGTGTGTGCGTGTGTGTGTGTGTGTATGTGTGTGTCCTTTTCCTCAGTTAGGAGAGTTGATCCAGCTGCCATCAGAGGGACCCTCCTCCTCAGCGGTGTCTCAGGCCCTCAGCAGGCCTGGAGAGCGGAGCAGACCACACAGGATCCACAGCCAGGTGGACACACACACACACACACACACACACACATAGAAGATGATACCAAAATCATGTGATACATTTATGAATTGCAGATTAAGACTTTGAAGCTATCCATTCAAATACAGTCTAATTTGACAGTTTTTTCATGTAAAAAAAAAATGTAGAAAAACAGAATTTTTAGTATACAGCCCCTTTAAATAAACATATTTTGCAATGAATGTGTTCAATAGGAGCTGCAGGAGGCGACTAGAGGATATCAGCCCAGCTATAACTTAGTGCCAGAAGTCTCCAGCTCTGTACCTGGGGTGAGTATAATACACCCTTACACACACACACACACACACACCTACCCACACATACACACAGTACATGCAGGCGCGACACATATCCTTTTAAACAAAGCCTATCAACTCTATACAACTTCTTCTTCTTCTCTCTGCTCCTTTCCCTCTTTCTCCCGGGCCTATTTTCTCCCCTCTCTCTCTCTCTCTCCCAGCTCCACCTGGTGGCGCTGAACGCCCCGCTGAAGGGGGACATGCGCGGCATCCGGGGCGCGGACTTCCAGTGCTACCAGCAGGCTCGCTCCATGGGGCTGACGGCCACCTACCGGGCCTTCCTGTCCTCCCACCTGCAGGACCTGGCGACCATCGTGAGGAAGGCCGACCGCACCGACATGCCCGTGGTCAACCTCCGGGTGAGGAGAGGCGGTTTACGTTTTTTTGGCCGTCTGACAGAACATGCCGCATCATGAGACGGCGTGTTTGCCCGTTGCCTTGTTGTTGTTTTGAGTTGGTTCTTCCCTCTCTCCGCTCTCCTCTCAGGGCGAGGTGTTGTTCAGTAGCTGGATGTCGATCTTCTCTGAGCACGGAGGCACGTTCAACACAGAAACGCCCATCTACTCCTTCGATGGACGCAACGTTATGACCGACGAAGCATGGTGAGTGTGTGTGTGTGTGTGTGTGTGTGTGTGAGTCAGTGAGTGTATTTGTGCTGGGGGGGAAATGGAGGCCACTTTCACCACTAGCTTCACTGAATCTACAATTATTATTACTTCCAATAAGGGCTGGAACCATTATTTACCTCAGCAACAGAGAGCAGGCCTTTATTAGATACAGGCTATTATTAGACACAGAGAATTATTAGACACAGGTCATAATATTTTTGGTGGGTCGCTGCTTTATCAAAAGATGTCATTTATTATTGGTGACACACCAATAGGCTACCAGGATATACTGGTCATCCGCCTTGCAAACAACAGCATCACTGCATCAAAACAGAATGAAACAAAAGCAATGTAAATATGTGTCAATATGTGTTATTGACACACATTTACATTGCGATCCAAGTAAAAGAGTTATGTTTGTTAATGAATTTCAAGGCTTTCGCACCAGCACCTTTGGTGATATATTGTGATATTTGTAGAAATTTTAATATTATTTTAGGCTCTAAATATTGTATGAATTTAGACTCCTTTCTGGTAATTCTGCCATATTTTTTATAGCCGTTTTCATTGCAAACCAGCCTTTAGTTACACAGACACCCTGCCTACTATTTGAGACCTGTTCTTTATTGGAAGTTTTACAGTATTTAAATGTGTGGATGTTACTTTTTTCCCCACTCTTCCTCTCCTTTACATTGCCCATTTGTGTATTGTGGCAGAATTGCATCTGGGTGATGTTGAATTCTGATCACAATCTGAGCTTTACTGCTGCCAAATCTGGTTTGAAGATGCAATAGGGAGCTGAATTAAACCCCATTCTTGCCAAGCCTTTCTTTCTTTCTTTCTTTCTTTCTTTTTCTTTCTTTCTTTCTTTCTTTCTTTCTTTCCATCTTTCCTTCTTTCTCTTTCCTTCTTTCATTCTTTCATTCTTGTTTTCTTTCTCTTTCCATCTTTCCTTCTTTCTTTCTTTCTTTCTTTCCATCTTACCATCTTTCTTTCTTTCTTTCCATCTTACCATCTTTCTTTCTTTCTGTCTTTCTTTCTTTCTTTATTTCTTTAATTCTTTCTTTCCTTCCATCTTTCCATTTTTCCTTCTATCTTTCTTTCTTTCCTTCATTCTTTCCATCATTCCTTCTTTCTTTCCATGTTTCCTTCTATCTTTCTTACCTGCCTTCTTTCTTTCTTTCTTTCTTTCCTTCTTTCTATCTTTCTTTCTTTCCTTCTTCCATTCTTTCCTTCTTGTTTTCTTTCTCTTTCCATCTTTCCTTCTTTCTTTCTTTCTTTCTTTCCATCGTACCATCTTTCTTTCTTTCTTTCTTTCCTTCCATCTTTCCATTTTTCCTTCTATCTTTCTTCCTTCCTCCCTTCCTTGTTTCACATCCGGCTTGTCCTCTGTCGCTCCAGCTTCCCTCCTCCCCTCCCTCTCTCAGATCCACACTACTGACACTCTCCACAGCTTCAACACACGCTAAAATCTCTCTCTCTCTCTTTCTCTCTCTCTCTGTCTCCCCCCCCCCCTCTCTCCCCCACCAGGCCGGAGAAGCTGGTGTGGCACGGCTCCAGCCCTCTGGGCATCCGCCTCACCACCAGCTACTGCGAGGCGTGGCGGGCGGCCGACGTGGCGGTGAGCGGCCAGGCGGCTCTGCTGCAGACCGGCCGCCTGCTGGGCCAGCACACCCGCTCCTGCTCCAACCACTACATAGTGCTGTGCATAGAGAACACCTATGTGGGGAACACACACCAGAGGAGGAATTGAAGGAGGAGGAGAGGAGAGGAGAGGAGGAGGGGGTGGGTGGGGGTGGACACACACACACACACACACACATACATAGAAACACATGCAGGCATGCTGAAAAGTGCAAAGTAGAAAATGTATCACCATGCACATACACCCCAATGGAGGATTGGAGCGGGACACACACACACACACACACACACACACACACACACACACACACACACGCCTAAACACATATAGATGCAGGCACCTCCACTCCAGCAGACATGCAGCAATACACACAGAAGTAGCGTCACAGCTGTTCCCTCCACTTTAGTTCGTTCCGAATATGAACAGAAATATTTTTTTTTTCTCTTTGTGCAATTTCACCTTTGATTCCGAACCCACTTCCAAGTCTAAAGAGTGCATCAGTCGGGCCGCATCCGTCCAACGCTACATTTCCATTTATTTATATTGACAAAGCGTGTGAACACACCAGAGCGTATTGGGAAATCATGACTATAACTGGGTGGCATAATTCATAAGTCGCCGTCCCAGTTCTCATGGCAGGGAAACAAGATATCGTCCTCTTTGCAGAAACTATTTCATTCCTCATTTTAAGGAAAAAATCTTAAAGTCTGTGTTCACTTTTTCCATCAGAGGCAACTGGTTTGAATTCCAGCCTCATCTGTGACATCATGACAGTATTGTAGTCTAGACCCAGTGTTGTGTCAGTGTGTTTTGAGCTGAGAGTTCCATTACACCCCTTTCATTCACCTTATACCTACCTATGAGTAAAGATAATAGTGATATGTATACAGACGAAGCATACATTTACACTGGAGAACAACACCTGGTCATCAGTGTCATGTGACCCAGTTTCTCCATGTATAATCAGGTGTGAAGGTTTAAACAGTATAAACACAATCTGAAGCATTTGGAAAAGCATGCATACATAATGAGACGTTTCACCTGTCTGATGTCAGCGTCCGGTCCTCGCTTTGCTGCTCCAGTCTGTCTGTCCCTCCAAGAGAAGATGTAAATATATGTAAATGACTTCCTAGCGCCATCGTCCAATCACAGCATCGGTTGGGTTTCTCCTGTCTTTCATCTGGCCAGTGGAAAGCCAAGGAAGAGTCAAAGGCCCAAAAACGTTTCACCACTAAGATCTTCTCTCTTCCAGTGGTTGAATTAATTTGTATCACCTGCAGGTCTGATGACATTTTCCATATTAAACCAGGATTGAAAAGACCAGTTTGGTCCTGTAAGGTCAGAAATCTCACTTCAGGGTCAGGAAACACATGCTTTTGACATGTAACACATGTATAAACACAATAATCTGAAACAATAGACATGAAAGTGAACTTGCTGAGACTCCACATGTAGGACAGGGGCCTGGCCTGAGACACCGTAAGCCTAAACATCTCATTTGGCTTTCCACATGGCTAGATCTAGAGGCTGTTCCCTCACACACATCTTACATGGCGCCCCCTGTCCAAACATGGCCACCTCACTACCAGCTTTGTTTACATTGGGATTTGTTGGATTGATGCTATTTTTTTCACACTGAAATTCAAGTTTTTGATATAAGGACTGACAATAAATGAGAGTTGGATATCAGTTTTACATATATTTTGAGACTGATGGGCTTGTTTATATTCGTAATATTTGACCTGTATTTTCAGTTATGAAGGACTAAGAAGGTTCTAAAAAGTCAAACTCTTCAAGAGTTAATGTGAAAATATTGGAAGTTTAGATCACATTTTGGCATATTTTCAAAAAATAATAATGAAAAAAAAAAACATTCCGAATTAGTGATCATTGATATGTCTGACTGATTAACATTCCATAATGTAATATTAAAGTTTGCTTTTACAAATTCAAACCCAAATCAAGAAGATGTATTGAAATATTTTCCCATCATCTGGTGAAGTGTCATCCTGCTGCTTGGAACAGAGTCAGCAGTTTGAATTGGGCCTCAGCAGTAACATCTGTGCTTTAGCGTTAGTATTAGAGTTGAAATCTATGTGTGATTCTTATTAATTTATACTGTAGCAGCACATAATCTGAAAATCTAGCAACACATTAAGTTCACTTTCAAAGATTGTGATGAAATTGGAACATGTATATATGTGTTGTTTGTTTTGTTGTTGTTTTTTATTGTGTAGCAGTAGGTTTTTGTATGACGCACACTAAATGACTGAAGATTTTCTTTCACCAAGCAATGATTGAGACGTAGTTTCAGTGTTCTGCCTGTAAAAAAGTGTTAGAGGCACAAAATGTTTGACATGTTTTGATTTTAACCTCAAAGAAGTGTTAGTTGTCCTCAAGTCTGAAGATGATGTTTCCTTTCAAACAAGAAAAAAAAAAAAGATTTTGTTTGTACGTATTGACTGGTGCTCATTGAATAAATGTCTTATTTTGTTTTTTTTTAACTATTGACTCCTTTGTTTTTTATTAAACATATGCTGCTCTTTTCATTGGTTGTAAGAGACAAGAATGACACATTTCTACAAAGTTTTTGAAACCTTGATGCTTCAAAGCACATCAAACTCGGCCATTTTAACCTCTGAAAAGAAAACCATAATGGCCAAAAGTAATATTGGTTACTGGCTGATCATCATTTATCATCATTTATCATCAGGTATAAGGTTAACCAAGAAGATAAAAAAAAAAAAAAACAGAAAAGCCTAAACAACACCTATAATAAAAAAATTGATTTTCAGGCCATGATTTATGGCATCGTGGACACAAGACAGACTTTGCTCCATTGTTTTGGTTCATTCAGGACCTCAAATAACTGTGTGCACAATTTCATAACATGTTCCCATAAATTCATGAAATTGTCAAGTTTCAAACTCATTTTCACATTGATTAATGTGGTTTAGTTCCCTGTTATCCCAGTCCTGAAAATAGAGCTTATTATTTCTTTAAATTTCAAGGAGCTGTCAAGTTGTTCTTTAAATAGAAATCACAATCATTCAACTGCCTCCTTACATTTGACTTGTATATGATTGAAATGAAAATGAGATCATATGAGACGAATCACTAGTGTGGTCAGGTTGCAGCCTCAGCCTTGGCGACCCACTCTAGATACAGTATCATTTAATACTATTAAGGCCTACTGTGGCTGGAGGTTCTGTTCCTGTCTGATGAAACAGATTCCACTGTCAGCTTACAAGAGATTTACACATTTATTCATCATAACAGACACATAATCCACTCCAACACACACAACAAGTGTGATACACTGATAATTGTAGGCTGATTTGTTAAAGTACAGCAGGACTAAGACAGAGGAAGAAGTCCAAATGGATATTACATCTAACACACAATCTCTCAACAATGGATAACAAGCTGAAGCTTAATTAGCTGCTTGTTGCAAAGCTTTCTAGCTTGATCAAACACAAGCCATGGCGGAAATCAGTTTCAGCACATAGACTAGTGATGCACAAATTGCCTCATTACTTATTCATGATTTATTAAATAAAACTTTTTTCCCATTAATCTACAGCAGTGGTTCTTAACACGGGGTCCGGGGACCACTAGGGGTCCGTGAGGGGGTCCCCAGCAAACTGATGAATTGTTAAACTTCAACATTATTTAATTAACAAGAAGTTAACACAATTAGAGAATGTAGAAGAATGACTGTTTTGATCATAGTTTCACTGTTATCGCTCTACCTACAATACAGATAGTCATGGAATTCTGGACAAAATCATATCTAACAATAAAATTATTCTCAAATTTGGGTCTGAGAGACAAAATCTCATCAAATGGGGGTCCCTAATTTGGACTAAATTAGGAGTCCTGGATATGAAAAAGTTTGAGAAACACTTATTTACAGTATATTTCACATGAATATACTTCATAGCATCTATAAGGACATTGTTGAATGTAAAGGAAAGCCTACTTCTGGCCAGCTGTGTTAATGTTCAAAGACTAGTTCCCATCAGTGTAGAAGACAGGCGGATGTTTCCCATGACAACAAGAAGCAGCCATGTGGTAACAAAAGATTCACTTTATTAAATGGATATGTACAGCACATTCCTGCATCAAAACAGCAAGTCATTATCTCTTCATATTGAGGAATCTGGAGTTTGGTATCTTTTCATTTTCAAAAGACAACAGAGATACAACAGGTGTGCTTCACATCCCAATATGTTAAAACCTCCCCTTATTGCACCAAAGCCTTACAGACTGGAGTCCCGGGGGGCGGTGGTGGGGCGTCAACCCTAAAAAAAAAAAAGATCCCTCCCTCACACCTCACCAAAACAAACACGTCCCTCAAAACAAGGACAAAGTACATGCAGTTTACTTCTGGTCTCCACAGCTGCTGACATCCCTGCAGCTTCCTCCACAAACAAGAATTATTCAAATTGCTTAGAAAAGACCACAAGACTGTCTCTAAAAAGGGTCGCCATAAAATCCAGATTTGGAAAAAAAAAGAAAGAAATCTTTTTAAAATCAATAAAAAAAATTTTTATATGCATGTGTGCTCATGGAAATAAGATGAGGTGTATAAGAAAGCCCAGAATTTAAAACGGCAGATTCCCAAAAGCATCTTGGAAACGTATCAGATTCCATTTGGTGGGCGCTCAGATCTAAATGGCTTAGAGGTCCCATGGGTGCTTACATGTATGGGTGGTTTCAGAGGAAATTTAATCCATAACCATACCATAACAGTAGTATATAATAATAGTGCCATGATTCACCCATTATGCTACACTGGACCATTTCACATTTGCCCCAAGATCCTGTTTAGCTGCATTTACAAATACAAAACAACTGATTTTTAACCCTTTACTACATGGTGCTGCCATATGCCAATGGTTGCTTTCTCTTTGTGCTCAATCAAGACAATTTAACTCCTTATTTAAATCCTACTCTTCAACTGTCTGTGGGTCTATTTGCCCTGACACACACCTCTGAAATATTCCTAAAAGTGTTCTAATAACACAACATGGATACACGAGGTTATCAAACTGAAATGGAAACATAATTGTTGACAAATGAAAACTACATACGGCACTGGAACCACGATACCCCGTTCAAATAGTAAGAGAATCCATACATCTGAATATTTTCATCTCAACGGAACATTCCATGGATTGTTCATAATTCATGCAGTGAAGGGTTAATTGTGCCACAGCCAGACCAGATGTTTCACAGAATGAGTCAAGAGGATTTAACAAAAGAGTTAGAGTTTAAAATTTGATGTTTGCAGCTACATAAAACCAGCCACATTTTACTGGCCTCAATGAAATAACCAATGCAAAGATTAACTTGCCACCAAGATGCTTTTGGAAATTCCGGCAGTATGAGAGTTCGCCTCCGCCCAGTAGAACTCAACAATTTTGGAAGATTGACATTAGATTCTAGACTCCAACATATTAAAATGAAAGGATTTCATTGACAAGGTCCAATTTAGTCATCAAGAAAAAAATCAAAAGACCCCTGGCGATATCAACACTCCTGTTACTGTAAGTGAAAAGACTCTTGTTTATGTGCTGGTGTACAATGGCCGTGCGATGGCTGTATGTAAGTCTGGTGTGTGTGTGTGTGTGTGTGTGTGTGTGTGTGTGTGTGTGTGTGTGTGTGTGTGTGTGTGTGTGTGCGCGCTTCCAATCATTTTCCTTGTGATTGAAAATGCTTCCACATAATCCTGCGATGTGTGCATGTGGCGATAATCTTTTGTACTTTGCAAGTGCCAATAATAAACCATAAAAAGTATAAAAATGCAGCACGGCGTCAAAAAGTCTTTGAAGGGAATAAAAGGTTCGTCGAAAGGAATATTTGATGAGGAATAACAAGGATCACAAAGCAAACAGAAAACGCTAAGACAGATAATCAATGTGTGCCTGATTAGGCGGCGACTGCCTCCGATCCGAAAACCCTACAAAGTCGATGTGTTTCGATTAGCGCGGCCAGTTAGCTTTTCAAAATGATCGTGAAACAAATTCCTGTCGTTTCTAAACAGAGATCGTCAGTATGTACAACGGTAGCCATGATAGAAGGCCCTCTGTATTTATGCATAATTGCTACGCTGGCATTGAAACCAGTATTCTGAGAGACATTTAGGTTTGTGTTACAATACGCCGATGACGCTTTACTTAACATTTGAGAAAGAGCAGGCAGTAGTTGCCACCGCAGTGCTAATCCAGGGCTGAAGTGTGATGGATGGACTTCTACCATGGCTAGACTTCCCTGAGAACCAATATTCAAATTTAATCCGAGAGGTTATCCATAGCATCACTACTGTACACGGCTCTTTTTCCACAGTTAGCAGGCTAACTGGGTAGTTCTTGCTTCCTAAAATTACCCCCCGGTGTGATTGGAAGAGCATGATCCCAACATGAGTCGACGCTCCGCTGTCTGTTCTCAGTCTATATCGCCGCGACTATAATGCTTCCCACGCTGTAAGGAACTAAGGCAACGGCAGCATCTACAGTCAAGTGTAAGATCTCTCCCGTCCTTTAGTTGTGAATACACAGGCAGCATTTTGTAGCGGTGCAGATGGGGAAAAAACGATGTCAATTATATACGACCCAGATGTTTTTCCACTTTGGACTATCAATGAAAAGATGAGACCTGGTTCTCGGAAGTTAAAAGAAATCTCAACTTGTCTTCCTGTATAAATCCAGCTTTAGAAATTTTCCCCTTTGAGCCAATTTGTTCCATTTTAACAAACTGCTGGTGGTGGACAGATATGGTGTCCTTACACTTTCTCTAAAACGCATATTTAACAAGGGCAATGCAATTTTAAGGTAATGTTTCACTTCACTAGAACGTCTGCAATATTCCGCAAACTTAACCATAGAGAACAGCTCTTGTTTAGAGAAAAAAAAAGGTTTCTGAATATGCTTCCCAAGGGAATCTATTCTCCATAGTTCACTGTTCATGCAACTCCTAGAGTCAAGTATGCTAGATAGTGCAATGAAATATTACTTTAATCAACTGTGCTAAACTCTCAAACTCTACTTGTCCAGGAACTTTCAGAAAAGACGCAAGGAAGAAAAAGAAGCTAAGGAGCTAAGGCCTAGTCCCACAATGCACTCTGGTCTCCTAGCCAGTACTCTAGAGCCCTTTCCACACCAGTAAAGCAGCTGTAGGCCGAGCTGTACTGGGCTGCACTGGGCACAGATGAGCTCGAGAAGGCAACTTTCCAGACCAGAAAACCAGGCAGCTGCCGCTACTAAAGCCAGCTTTATTACTGGAACAAATATGATCTAAAGACACTGTAGAATTCCTTCACACTTCCTTGAAATTTTTGAGTTGGAGTGCCTGTGATTTCAGGCAGATGACAAAACGACAGGGGGAACAATTTAGTTTGCTCAGGTGTGCAAAAGAAAAAAAAAAAAAATTAAATGCTTGATCCGTGCTGTTAAAATCCGTTTTTAGAGCCCTGGCCACTTTGAAGTTGGTTTCTACATGGAAAGTTAGACCGAAAAGACGGGTTCACACCGACAAGGTTGTAATCAGAGAGTCAGGTCTTGTCAAAGCAGCTTATAAACACCCAACACACACACACATACATTAGCTCATCACTCGGTGACTTTCGCCGCTTCGAAGTTGACGGCCAGCTTCCTGTGTTTCCTCTTGGAGGCGGAGCCGGGGGTGTGGCCTGTTGCTGGGATGTTTTGCCGAGGAGGGGTGTGTGGGACTGCTGACGTCACGTCTGCTGAGCTGGGATTGGACGGAGAGGGGTTGCTGTGGTGTGGCTGGTCAACTTTGGTGCTCTGCGGTTGATTCTGAGCTTGTGATTGGCCAGAGGGCGGGGCTTTCTGCGTCTGGTTCCTGGCCACGGTTTGAGCGGCGCTGTAGAACTCTCGAGTTTCCTGGCTCTTCTTGTTGGTCGATGCCCGCTTCTTAGTCACCTGTCGAGGTCAGAGGACAAGGGGCAAGTTGAGTTACCATGACAACACACATCATGGCGTATGAATTTCAATGATACATCCCACCCTCCTCTTGTGTCTGCGTGTGGTTACCTGCAAGGGGATGAACTGGTTGTGCGAGCCGATGGGCAGTGTTGTTGATGCCTGGGGGCGGGCGGCGCCGGGGAAGGTACCCGCCCCTCCGTAGAACGGTTGGCTCTGGTGGTGGTGGTGGTGGTGATGGGGCGGCAGCGTCATGCCCCACAGAGGGCCAGGGGCGTAACCCTGGGGGGGCAACAACAGACCACCTAGGAGAGGAAAAAGAGAGCCTATCGATAAGAAAACAGGGTATGAAAAGCAACAGGCAGGATGAGTCAGGTTTGAGATTCTACACAGAGAGAGAGAGAGAATCGTAACGTCAGGAGGACAGACTGACCTGACTGGTTGAAGACAGGGGGCATGGCTCCCATATGGGGGGGCCGTATCTGTCCCACTCCGGGGTACAGAGGAGGCGGGATGGGGAAGCCCGACCCTACTGAGTTCTACAGAAACACAAGAGGAGAGAAGATAGGGCAGCCTTAGTCAGAGATCTGATCCAGAACACTGCTTTACATACACAGTACTATTCCCTTAATATTCAGATTCGCAAATATATTCAGATTAATATACATCGCAAATATATTCAGATTCGCAAATGTGTTTTTCTGTGTGTGTGGTTTGGCGGAAACCACACACACAGAAAAACTCAAACAGATATGTGTGTTGTACCAGTCTTTGGAGGGCAAAGAAGGCAGCTTTCTCCTTGGCATCATTTTCTGACTGGCACTGTGGACCGTGGACCATCAGCCCACTGGACAGCTTCACCTGGCATACTACTAGACCCTGTGGAGACGGAGGACAACATTAATGTGTTTGTGCGTGTGTGTGTGCAGTAACTGCAAAGGACTGCATTGAATCTGGTGTCTAGGTGTGCAGACATGTAAAAACGTTGAGTTACCTGTCTGTTGCCTATGTAGCTGAACTCCGGCGGTGCCATGCCTAACCCCACACAGATGCGTGCCAGCTCCGACACCCCGCTGGGCAACACAGTGTTGGGGAGGTTGAGGGAGGCGGCGGACGGGGGTGGGGGTAACACAGCCGCCTCGGCCTGCGGGGCGTTCATCTTCGCCGCTGGAGGGAGAGAAAGGAGGATGAGAAAAAAAAACACAGTTCAAGTTGTATACAGAGACGTAGCATGTGAATGTTTTTATGCTGCCTTTAAGTGCTCCTCAGAAGCTCCTACTTCTAAGTTTAGGTAAGCACACTGAAAAATTAAATATTACCTATACCTAACGTTAGCAAATTAATCTGGTTGGATAGTTGGAAAATTTGCTTATTATGTAGTAGTCAGTTAGGTACCTAGCTTCTTGGCAGATCGTCTCCTGTTCTGCTGCTGGCCTCCATAAGGGGCGGAGCTAGCCTGGTCCTGGGAGGAGGGACTTCCTGCTGCAGAGCTGTCAATCTTTAGCATCTCCTTCAGGACCAAAGTCCCCTTCTGCAGCAACAGTCAACAACCACAATCACAATTCAATTGTCAGCCTATCACTACCGCGACCTTCAACAAATCACCATTGACCACTGGCCAGTGACCAGTGACAGAATGACTAGACTTTTAATAAAATGGTGTTAATGTTACAAACATGATCTATTTTTCCATACAATGCTATTTCATCATATGTATGTGAGGAAGAAGCTTTTAAACATTTTTTAAAGCAATTCTGATTCATAGATATGCATCAAACGAACAGGAAGACCACTGCTAACTTGACCAATCCGTGCCTCTGATACTCACCATAGCGAAAGACTGCGGAGACAGCGGGCCATCTGATTGGCTGGTGGGTTCCTGTGTGGGAGGTGGAGGAGGCGGGGTGTGCTGGTTGGCTGTGGAGATCTTGAGATTGGCGATCAGCTCCTCGAACTCAGTCGAAGCCTTGGTGAGAGAAAGTGAGAACAAAAGAAACTAAATAGATTTAAAAAAAAAAAAAAAAAAAAAAAAAAAAAAGGGTAAAAAGGAGAATAAAAGGAAAGGAGACTGTGTGTGTGTGTGTGTGTGTACCTTGTTGGCTGTGTTCTGTGAGGGGAAAAGGGAGTTGGCCTCTTCATTTCTTTTTAA
Source organism: Centroberyx affinis (assembly GCF_046629955.1). NCBI lineage: Eukaryota > Metazoa > Chordata > Actinopteri > Beryciformes > Berycidae > Centroberyx > Centroberyx affinis. Next base: position 18,870 of record NW_027283900.1, read on the forward strand.
CACTCTGATGCCACCGACTGAAGCCTGCAAGATACATACACACCAACGCATGATTCAGGTCACACACACACAAATATACATACATCGCACTGTCTGTTCACATCCATCAATATGTATCTATAAGTCACCATTTGCGTACACATTATAGACCCAAGTTGATCCGGCCTAATGGGAATATTCTTCCTGTGAGGTCCTTAATTTAACCAGATCTTTATGGAGATTATGAATGTAAACAAGCCATTTGTGTGTGTGTGTGTATGTGTGTATATCTGTGTGGATATGTACTCACAGCTTTGTTGGATGCTGTGTGCTGGTTCTTGCCCTGCTGGGAATGTCCTTCCTAGAGTTGGCAAGACAACACACATGGTTTTATCACAAAAAAGTTATATCTTGAGCAGTGCAATCAGTGCCAAGTTGAAATGACAAACCTATAATAACTTAAGGAGAGGACCAGCAACACCAGTGTGACTGCTGGGACTCTGACTCTCTGACCACATTAGTCTTCTTTTCACACCCAAACACACATGCACTTACATTGTTGTGCCAGTGAGCGGGAGGCTTTTGAGGCGGGCCGGAGTTCTGCAGAGACTGCCACACATTGGTGAACTCCTCCTCCTTACTCTGGAGAGACAGATGGAGAGAGACAGAGAAACAGTAAGTGAAAAGCTTGAGGCAAAACATTGAGAGTCTTATAGTCTATGACTGTATCCTTCTACGACATCTTTCATATAATAAGAAATTTGAAAGGTCAGATAGTTAAAAGAGCCAATAGGTAGGAGTGGGAAGTGAGAAGGGGGCAGATCCAGGTTACACGGTCCTCACCTTGGCCTGTTGTTTGTGGTTGGAAGCCTTAAAAGGAGAGTTCCTGTTGCCCTGGGAGTCTGACTTCACCACGCTCTGTTTGTGGTTATGCTACAGAGAGAGAAAGAGGAGGGGTGGGTGTGTGTGTGAGAGAAAAATGAAGGTGGGGGTGCAGATATAATGGCGGAGAGTGAGAGAGAAAGGAGAGACAAAATTTCTGATTGTTCAGTCTTTTCAAACAGGTAAAAGAGGTGTGTGTGTGTGTGTGTCACTAGCAGATTTGTGACAACAGCAAAACCTCTGCAAGTGTGGGGATTGGTTGGAGCGTTCAAGTGTGTGCATGTGTGTGTGAGACTGCTTCGCCCCCATACCTGTGTGGGTATAAACGGCGAGCGCGGCGAGTGGTTGAGGCCGGCCAGCTGGCGGTGTGTGTTGGCGTGCGCGGCGGCGGGCTGAGGCTTGACGATAGCCGTGAGCTTGTGGGAGCCCTGATCCACTCTGGTCCCGTGGGAGAGGTTGATGAGAGCGCTGGGAGGGAGGCGGTAGCCGCGACCCGTCGTACACCTGAGGACACGGACGAGCAATGCTGTCATCATCACCGTCAAGAACACACTTTTCACTTTTGAGCACATCTTCAAAAACACACTTCAGTTTGCCTTCTCTACTATCCTCCCCGAGGTTAATACTGGCTTTTAAAAAAGAAATATAAAAAAAAACATTGGGGTAGAGGGATCACGAAGGTTCCTCCCTGATAACAGCTAATGAATATGTGTTCAGTATTATTATTATTTTTTATATTAGATGTCTGGCCAGAGAAATCATTCCAGTGTGGTGTGAGAAAGAGAGAGAGTAGTGAGTATACACTGTAAACAGACAACACAACAAACATGAGTCTATTAGTGATTACCTGATGGTGAGTCCTCCAGCAAATTCTTCATCAAACACCACCTCATAGAGAACCTCTGCCTCACGCTCCGCTGAAGAGACAACACACACACACAGGTTGTTAACTGTGGGGATTACTAGCCCTGGCATGTGTGTGTTTCTTCTGCATTATACCTATTAAACGCACACACTAACATGTTGCCCTTGGTAGATCTTTAAAAAGATGGACGTGGATGAAAAGATTTCAAATGTGTGTGCGTCCTCACCTCCTTTAATGCCGATGACGGTGCCTCTGAGACCCAGTGGGACGGAGAAGCT
>NW_027283901.1:0-53822 GCF_046629955.1 Centroberyx affinis
TGTTCAGACTACTTGAAGCAGATAGAACCTTATAATTCTAAGCTCACATATACAGAATGGGCTCCTCATCCTCTGTGCAAGCAGAGCTGTCGCTAACTTCTCTTGCACATTTTGATTTTCAACAACTTTATCCCTTTCTTTACTTCAGGTTGGCTAATTAGATAGTTGCATAGCAACAAGAATGAGTGTAACACTTCTTGTGCTCTTGCTGTCTCCGGAGCTCGCGACGCTCACAGTTGTGCCTTGCATTTGAGCAGGACAAAAATTCTATATGATCATGGTCTAAGCCAGTGATTCTCAACCTTTTTCATATCAAGGACCCTAATTTAGCAATATTACAACCACGGACCCCCATTTGATGAAATTTTGTCTCTCGGATGTAAATCTGATAATATTATGTTAGGTATAATTTTGATCCAGAATTCCATGACTATCTATATTGTAGGTAGAGAGATAACAGTGAAACTATGATCAAAACAGTCATTCTTCTACATTCTCTAATTGTGTTCACTTCCTGTAAATGAAATAATGCTGAAGTTTAACAATTCATCTGTTTGCTGGGGACCCCCTGGAACCCCTCAAGGACCCCTGGTGGTCCCGGACCCCACGTTGAGAACCACTGTTCTAAGCTTATAGCTATTAGAGCAGACATTGCCACAGAAATGTCTAGTGAAGAGGTAATATATTGCCACTGTGATAATCATACTGCTTGTGCTTTGTTATTTTCCTTTCTTGGCTCGAGAATGAGGGTTTTTTTTGCCTTTGTACCTGTGTTCTGTATTAAGATTAAAGCCCAGCTATTGCTACCAGGTCTACCAGGGAGTGAACACATAAAACAGGAGCGCCGTGTTTATGTTAGATGGGTAACTTCACTGTTCAGTGCCTACACTCATTTATTCCCCTTTCATGTCTGGTATGAAATACGTGATTCATTAGGATGAATGGGTTGGGACATACACTGCCCATCACACCTGATTGAATGTACTATGTTTTTCATTCTCTTCAAGCCATTTTGATCTAAAGGCTTATGCTTAAATGCTTGAAATGTGTTTCTGGGGAAAAATATAAATAGAGAAGTTGATCCTATGTATGAATTTCTTTCCAAAGCCTTTGCCTTTCCATCAAGGCAAAGGGCGGCTACTTTAAAAGAATCTAAAATATAAGATAGTTTTGATTTGTTTAAGACTTTTTTTTGGTCACTGCATAATTCCACTTGTGTTATTTCATAGTTCTGATGTCCTTACTGTTATTATAAAATGTGGAAAATAGTAAAAATAATGAAAAATGTGGTGTCCCCAAACTTTTGACGGGCAGTGTATAAAAGGAATTCACAATCCAAATACTTCATAAACATATATATGATAGGGTTAGGGTTAGGGTTGATCTGTTTATGATATATATACAGTACTGTGCAAAAGTCTTAGGCATATGTCAAAGAAATCCATAAAGCGAAGTAGCTTTCAGAACTAATGAAATGAAAAGTTTCTGAATATCAAAAATTTACAATAAACAGCAGTCTACTGACACACTAATGCAGAAAACAAATGAACATCTAAGACTTCTAAGAAATTTATATAAAAATCTAGGGTTGCTAAGACTTTTGCACAGTACTGTATATGATATGATCGGGTTAGGGTTGATCTGTTTATGATATATATACAGTATATATCATAAACAGAGTATGAGTGACTACAAAGAAACCTACATTTCACACAATCTAAGGCCAAAACAGTGAAATAACACATATCTGAATGCTTGATCAGGATCATGGGCTACCCAAGCAGCATTTGATTCATTTGAGCAACTGAAGCCACATTTCCAGGCTTTGTCATTACAGTGCATGTGTCAGTATGAGTCAGAGTGCAGTGAAAGCCCACTCTCCAAAGTAGATAGGAACCACTTAGTCGCTTCTAGGACCCCCTTCCTCCACAAATGCCCCGGCCCGTGTAGCTTCTGTTCCCCCCCCCCCCCCCCCCCCCCGTGTTCAGGAGCCTGTTTAGGGCTTCAGACACGACACACAGAGATTATAGCAAGGCCTCTTACCCTCTGCTTGTCGGCAGCTGAGTGACATGAGCTATTAGCTTTCTATTTTAAGGTTCTCGGGGCTTGCTGGCTTTGGCGTTCTTTGTCAAAAGGAAAGACAGAACTGATTTTGTACTTTTTCCTTTTTGTTCTCGCGAGGGGTAAATCCTCTCTTTTCCCCCCCTGCATTCGTCTTTTCACGGGGGGGCGGGGGGGGGGGGCGAGCTCAGCTTTCACAGCAATCATAGAGGGCCTATCTCCCATTCACGGGGGCTAAACAGTGTCCGACCATCTATATGGAGAGGACAGCTCGGCCTCTATTTGCAGATCCAGGAACATTGCATTAATTGTCCCGCGTTTGCGGACCTTTGCATACATTTTTTAACATTATGCGGCGAATGCCTGCGATGACATCTAAAATGACGCCCCCCCCCGACGCCCCCCCCCCCTCGCTTTCATGGGACGCTCCAGCGGCGGGACACAAATATCAATGGGGCAAGAGGGTACAATGGTCACATCTTTCAGCACTGTCTGGTTATTGGTAAAATTAAAAGAAAAAGCCTGAGAGACCGGTGCCATCCCCCCCGACTTAAGCATCTCCATATGAAAAGAGAGGGAAACTTCATCATGTGTCAGCATTCGGTAATAAAAAAAAAAAAAAAGCCCACCGATTATGGAGAGAATTACATAGATGTGCCTGCTGCCCTTTTTTGAAAACCCGCCCTGGCCCTCCTTGTGATGTTTAACACACTGTGCTCGGCAACTTCTTTTCTTCGCTCCTCATGCAGGACGTACAATGGAGCAAAAAAAAAGGGGGGGGGGGGGGGGGGTGAATACTGTTTTGGAGGCTTAAACGCCACATCAGGAAACAGTCTGGCAGCTTGGTCAATCTGCATGAAAGGAGGGCAATAAAAACGTGTGATATTTAATACGCCGCCGACAAACCCTTTCTTTGCGGGAGCTCCGGTGTATTCAGGTATTGAATTGATCAACAATGTGTTGTTAGAATACAATAAGATATCATAGATAGTGCCAGAGACATATTCACTGCCTGTCAGCCATATACACAAGGCCATAAGATAGAAAACTAGCCAGCGAATGATATTATTCTCGCTAATTTATGTGGATTATATGGAAATTCTATTTTTACACTGATGTTTATTTCATTTTATCATGCAGACAGACTTACTCTGTCCTATCCCACAAATCAAAATGACCTTTTTTTTTCCTTTTTTTTGTCAGTGCTACATATCCACTGTGCTGCATGCCCCTAGGTTAATAACTGTCATTGCTATTCTAGTCTCTGCTTCATTTGTCTATTGCCTGCAATTTGACTTTGAGATGGTAATATCTACCCCGCTTTTATTGGCACAACTATTTAAAGTGCAAAAAGTCACGGAAAAGTCACGGAAAGCTCACACATTCCATTTATTTCCCTATACTTGAAATATATTTGTGGGGGAATGTTCACATGGATCTCAAGTATTTTGTGCTATATGTATGTAGATAAGAGTATCCACACCATTTAACTCAATAACTATGATTTGAATACAGTTGCCGCATCGGTCGGCATTGCTAAATCCTCCTGACAATAAGGATTAACTACCCAGGCCTGAAATAACAGAACATTTGCCCCTCTGAATAATTTCCACCCAAAGAGAGATACCAGAGAATCCCAGTCTCTGCATAACATAATAAAAATATATTAATATTTCCACCAGGCAACGCTGCAGATCCATTTCCAGTAATGCACCAAGGAGACAATAAATATTTCCAGAGCCTAGTCAGAACATAAATTACAACCAGGTTCTCACCTGTAAAGAAACCAGGCAATCATTTTATTTTTTTATTTTTTTTTTACAATTGGCAAAGCAACAATTCAAAGAGTTTCTCACAGTTTTGCTGAATATTAACTGATTTAAACACTTTTTGTAGGCTTTGTAGGCTTTTTCAATTAAAGCTATAAATACAAAACAATTGAGAATATTATCCCTTTGTATCCCTTTGCTTAATATCCAAGAGACAAACAAAGAAGAAAAAAAGTAGCGCGTCAGAATAAGAATAACAATTCATCAGCATTTCGCCACACAAATTCTCATGCAACAGATTCTCATATAAAGTCATGTGAAATTCTGAGATAATCTGAATTGCTATGTCCGGTGTAGCAGCCACATCTTTCAACACATCAAACCACAGTGCAACCAGTTAAAGGTCACATGATGTTTCATCCAATAAACAGTAAATTCTATATGGATTAGTTATTTTCAGCCAAACTCATCCTTTGACTTTCATTCATGTCAAATGTCTAATGGGCATATAGAAATGAGCAAAATGATAACTTTTCACTCAAACACTATTGAACTGAAAATTAATTTGGTCCATAGAAACGTAATTCTATCACTGAAGTATAGTTAGTATAGTTATGGTTTATACTAATTACAGCATAACTGACTGAAACAAGTGTTGCTTGATTCAGTCCTCTTTTACACACTAACCAACATACCAAACACATACAAATGTTCATTCTTAATTATGTGCAAAATACTACTGAGTGATCTAAAATGTCTCAGAATTAAAATGAAAGAATTTAAAAAGTCAAGTCAAGCCAAACCAAAATGATTCCTATTGCGCTTTTAAACTGTCGGACTATTTTTTTTTTAATATTGTTGTTCATAAGGATATAGTCAGCAATGTGCAAGTTGCATGTGTATTGAAATTCCTGTTTAAAAGATTATTTAATAAAAGCCTCAACTGAGATCTTTAATTGTAAAGCATCCATAGAACACAAATGTGCTAAGTGTCTTCAGTTTCATATGATAATGATGAATAAATATTTAACTTTAAAGCCACATTGAAATGTTGGGGTTTGTTTACACAGTCATATACTGGGTTGACAATATTTTCTTTGCATGCTGAAATTTATTGACTGATTTTTTTTTTTTTTTTTAACAGCCGAGCACATGGAGTTTCACATGGAAACACAAGGAGTTGTAATGCTTTTAAAAACTGGAATAAAATATCTGCATTGTGACTCCTCAGGAACATAAGGAACTCACTTTAATCTTTAAAACTGAATATATCCCAAATGTAGGTGATCAAATAATAAATTACTGATGGCATCTTTAATATTTTCCCTACAGATAAAGCCGTTGAAAAGGCGTTCCCACCACCAGCTATGACTTTCCTTTCCCCTCCACTTGCACTGCCTTCGCAAGAGGATGCTTAGTTTGCATTCGGATCAATACAGGATTAATTCTGCAAGATTTATAAATTGTTCTGTCATTAAGACCTACTGGGCTCCCAGTCCGGCCTGCCAAATGACAGGCATGAAGCATGGCCCATGACATCACTGGCTACACACATCTAATCCATACTAAAGCCATAGATTCAGCTGCTTATTGATTCCCCACAGTGTGCACAGACAGTGAAGAGACTGGATTCAGAAACAATCAGAGGTGGAAAGACGACCAAAATATCCCAGAGCAAGTACTGTTACTTTACCTACTGAAGTATAACAACCAGGCTAACACAAACCAATAATACTGTGGCTGGATGGATATTAACTAAGATACCGCCATGGATAAATTTGAACATTAATAATGTGACAGTAACACTTTACAATACGACGCACAAAATCTTAGTAGTTGCCAAGGAAAGATTAAGGAACAAATTGGCAATAAACTGCAATGAATAGTTAACAAGTAGTTCCTAAATAACTCAAAAACGGATGATAAATTACTTAAGAACAGACTTTTAGATACCATGTTAATGAACCAGTATCTCATGATTAGTTCCTGGATCTCTGTGAATCTGTACAATACTTAATGAATCGTTCCTGATTAGCTCTGAATAAGCTGCTAAATGGAACATAACCAATAACAAATCATTACTTCCTTATTAGCTCCATATTAGTTGCTATTTTTGTGTCCCTTCAAGTAAAGTAGTGCACCATATTGAGTGGTTACTGGTAATGCATCATTACCTTTCCATTAGTTACCTTTTTTTTTTTCAACTAAAAAAGTAATCATGAAAGGTAATCATGAAGTAATGACGCTCCTTGATAAATACTAAGATTTTAAGATTTTGTGTACCGTATTGTAAAATGTTACCCTTAAAAACATATTGGGCATAAGTAAAATAGCTAACACTTAAGATTAGGGACCCATACTAGCTATTAACTATGGGTTCTCCCTCAATAGTTTAATAATTTCTCTCAATAATATGTGATACTAGCACCTTATAAGCCCCATACTGAGCAAAGCAGACTAAAAGCCCAATTCATGTGCAACAACTTCTTTACTGTCTGCTATAAGCACTAATTAGGAGGCTATTGAGAGAAAAGCCATAGTTTATGGGCTATACTTTTAGAATACAATTAATGAATACAATTAGTGAAGAATAAGGTGCTAATAAGTGGTTTGTAATGACTAATAATGAACTAATACACTACTAATATGCATGTTAATGTTATGCATGTTACCTGAATTTCCCTATGGGATCAATAAAGTGCATCTTATCTTAATAAGAAACTTAAGAGTTAATATGTATTCCCTAACTCCAAAAAGTACAACAATACCAAAAAAGCTATTCAGTTACAGTAGCAGTAACACTTCATATTAAATGTGTTTTTGAGGAATAACTGAGAGGTAATCACACTGTCACAGTTATGATTGTTGATGATGAGGAAGAGGATGACAATGATGTTGATAATGGTCATGATGATGATGATAATTTTAACAAAGGTTATGATGATGATGATGGTGCTTTTGGCAGTAGTGACAATAATTGTTCCTATCATTGTATTGTCCTTAATTGTTACTACTGATTCTTATTGGACATTTGCTTTTCTATTTTTGACAATTATTTTACCCGTGTGCCTTCATTTCTTTTGTTTTTGTCTTTAAACTATATATGTTTATGTATACCATTATGTGTATCTGCTACACATAATGGTATACATACAGTATGTTTATGTATACCATTATGTGTATCCGCTACAATAACGACAGGCCTATAATTTCAGTTTACTTTTACCCGAGGATAAAACTCCTTAGCAGGGAAATGCGTGAGCAAACAAATACCCTTGCACAATGCCTTAACAGCGAGCAGTTTCCCTCATTTAAACCTCATCATAAAAAATGGAGAGGTGCTGGGGTGTAAGATGTGGGTTGCATGTAACCAATTTGTAAAGGAAACCTTCCGGACATGGAGTGTCCCGTCCGGGCAGTGAATGACCGGGCAGAGCGCAACGTGAAATCAAACCTGAAAACCCCGTCGACTGGCTTGCCTTCACACGCTGCGCACCCACGCAACCTCACCCATCATACACTCTTAGAACTCAGGGTTCCAGAAAGGGTTCCTCTCAGAGGGGCAAGGATCCACCTAGAACACTTTCCGGGTTAAAAGGGTTCCTCAAGAGGTCTGTAAGACAAATAGTTCCATCTAGAACCAGCTTCATTTGAGGAAATAAATAATTCTTTATGGACTCTTTGGAGGGTGAAAGAGGGCAGCAAAATTTCAATTTTAAATAATATTCTATTCTATTATTTGTTGACTTTATTTTGAAAGAGCAGATATTTATGTGTTTTTAAACATATAAATATCAACGGCAGGAATTATTCACTAATCTGAGAACAGTCCGACACTGTCACTGCTTACAGAGTTCTTAATAAAACTAATTTTTCAACAACAAACAAAACTGATTTCAACTGTATTATTGGTAATTGCTACATAGATAAAAACAGCAACAACAGCAACAAAAAAAACACAGCAAAATGGAATTGAAGTTTCATAATCATGACGATATGATGGTTCTCAGAGGAAACCTCAGGGGGTTCTGAGTGAAAACCATATAAAATTAAAGGGATCTTGATAGAATCCCATAGAAAGCTTTCAAGGGGAACCTTTAAGAAAATTAAAAGGATATAAGGATTCTGAATGGAACCAAGAGAAAATAAAAGGGATCTTGGTAGAACATCCTTGAGAGATTCTAAGGTATAAGCTCTGTGTACAACCCCTGGTGATATGTCTTGTTAGAACCTTAAGAACATGCAGAACCTTTGCAGAAGCTTTCATAGACGGTTCCAGATGTAACCTTTTACCATGGGTTCTGCATGGGAACCCTTTAGTAAGGGTGAATCCCTCTGAAAGGGTTCTAGGTATAACCTTCAAAAAGAGTCCCGTTTAGAAGCACAAGGGGTTCTCCTATGATGACAAGCTGAAGAACCCTGTATGGTTCTAGTTAGAGCTTTTATTTCTCAGAGTGTAATTGCAATGTCGCGCCCAGATCCATCTTCCTATTCAAGCAGTGTGACTATTCCTACAATGGAGCTTCCTTCGCAGTTGTATCTCCTACTGAGTGTGAATGTCTTCCTCTGGACCTCCACCATATCAGGTTTAAAGCAACGGTTTGTGGTTGGGTGGGGAGCCAAACGCGCGGTGTGCTTTCTTTATATTCTGAGAGGCACCTTTGCACCTGCTACTATAATGCGGTGGTAGCTTTCAATGTAAGAGTCTTCATATAACAAGCAGTGATATATCATAGAGTGGGTCAAGAGTCTCCACGTCTCCACATGGTCTATTCAGTGATTTCTCACCATGATTTGAGGCTATCTTTACGCACTATTCTATAGTGTATTTGAATGGGAATTTAAAGCTGGAATCCGGGACTTTTTTCCAGTAATAAATAGCCTACCGTATTTCCTCTAATAGTGGCCGGTAGTCAATTAAAAGCCGGGTCTCCGATAATGGCCGGGGCCGTGGTCGACACGAACAAATAAAGGCCGGCCCCAAATACGGGCCAAAGGAAAAAACAAAGGAAAAAACAACAGCGGATACCGGTAAACTCCTGGTGCCTGTTATATAATGTAACTGTAGTTTGTAGTAACGTACAAGTACCACAAGATGGCAGTATGTCACAAGATGGCTCGGCCGGCGGAAGTCTCTGGAGCGTGCCGTCGTCGATTACCGTAATTATCGTAATGCATTGCAGTAACAAACAAAAGGCTACCTAACGAACCCCAACAGAAGCAGATCAGAAAACAAGGAGGCTTCGTACTAAAATATGAGCAAATACTTATCAAACAGAGGGAATTAGAAATAAAGGCCTGTCTCTAATATAAGCCTGCTTCCAATAAAGACCTGGTACCCTCTGCAGTTGAGGTAAATAAAGGCCCGGGCCAATATTAGAGGAAATACGGTTTTTCCATCTGGACCGTGGAGTCAAGTTGCACTTGCACAATACCAACACTCTCCACAGACCGCTATTGAAATTTTAGGTGAGTGCAGCTAGCTAGCATACTAGCCTAGCCGAAGAGCTTATGCGAACCTGACTGATATGTTAGCAGCACACACTGTAGGCTGCTATTACTGTCAAGTCGCAATATTTACACCATCATAAGTGATGTTATTATCTAATTTCATTACCAAAGTTACACCCATTGAAAGTCAAATTACCTGGTCTGTGGAATTTTTGTCTGTGCCATTTTTACAAGGGTACTGGTGAGCTAACGACGCTGCCTGCTACACCTTCTTTGATAATATAATACTATATATTATAATATATATATAATATATAGTCCCCAGTAATATACATTTATAATACCGGGGACATCACAGATTTCAGTTTTAATAGATAGCCTATGTTTATTTTTGTGTCAGGATGTTTCATACATTGAAGTTGTTGTCGACTAAATGCAACTGAATGTAAAGTGGTAATTTGCACCTAACTTTTCTGTTGATGCAGTTTGAGTTTCTGTAGGTGGCGCTCTGTTCTCTGTCTGTTCAGCCATGGTGGCTATCACTGCTCATGCTAACTACCCAGTTCTTGTTCTATTTATTCCAAACAAACTGTAAACGTAAAACGCATCACTTCCTATGTGCCAGAGAATTTTTCCAAGGGAAGCCCTACCCGAAACCAGATATTTAGTAGGTCCCAAATTCAAATATCATATTTGGCAAAGCATGATTAATGTGTTTTAAACAAATATTAGTTCCTTTAGAATTTTTTCAATATTGTTTGGATGTTTTAATATTATGCTTATAGTCATGGAGAAAACAGAGTCTGTTCAGTACAGCAGTTTCAACTTCAGTAAATTCAATCATTCCATACAAATTCAGAAAACAGAATTTAAATTCAGTCGTCTGCTGGAACAAATCTCACCACTTTCAATCTAAGTCATTTACACAAACACAAGATCTCAAGTCAAGACTTTAGAAACCTTTTCAAGTCATCAGAGTACAAGTCAGTGTCAAGTCCCAAGTCACCAGAACCCAAGTCAAGTCGAGTCTCAAGTCTTCTCTTCATGCATCAAGTCTCAAGCAATTAAAACTGTGACTCGAGTCCAAGTCATGTGACTCGAGTCCCCTCCTCTGGTGTCTCCCCATCGCTCCACACTACTTGTCTTCACCAAATACAACTTAGAGAAATTTGAGTAGAGGCACAGTAGCCAAAGATATAGGCTATTCCTCCTGGCAAAGCCTTTGATTTTTCTTAATTTTTATCAGAATATGCATATTAAACAAAAATTTTAAATTTAATTAATTTTAAACAATTTTAACAAAAGGGGGCTGAAACAACACATACTATGGACTCTAAAAAAAGTATGCTAATTCATTTGGAGTTTTTATCTCTAAGATTTGTTTCCCCAGTCCATAAATGTTCAGTGTCCAGAACAGATAGAAATACAAATAATTTGGTTGGTTGAACTAATACAAATACAATAATACAAATATAACCCTAACCCTTATGTTTAGAACAGCAAATATAAAAGCTCTCATGAACTGGCTGAATCACTATTATGTTATATCAACTGGCAAAAGAGAGTAGCAAATCGGACATTTATTTATAAGAAAATTACGCAGATTATTACTTTAATCATACAATTATGCTTTTTCTCAATTGCAGGACAGTCCAGTAATTTTAGTGAACATTGTCAACAGGCTCCAAAAGCCACAAAAAAAAAACAGTCTAAATCAGTGATTCTCAACCTTTTTCATATCAAGGACCCCTAATTTAGTCCATATTAGAGCCACGGACCCCCATTTGATGAGATCTGAAAATATTTTTATTGTCACATATGATTTTGTCCAGAATCCCATGACTATCTGTACTGTAGGTAGAGAGATCACAGTGGAACTATGATCAAAACAGTCATTTTTCTACATTCTCTAACTGTGTTAACTTCTTGTAAATTAAATAATGGTGAAGTATAACAATTCATCAATTTGCTGGGGACCCCCTGGAACCCCCTCAAGGACCCCTAGTGGTCCCCGGACCCCACGTTGAGAACCACTGCTCTAAATGATCACAAATATTGATTGAACTATCCCAGGCCAAAGTAATAACATATGTGACATAAGAACATTTTTATATTTAGTTGAACTGCTGAGTCAGCTTTGTTATACTGCCGAGTATGGTCAATGGATGAGCTTCGTCTAATAAACTACTATGTGATGTCACGCAAGTACGGCACCTACTTCTGAAAAAAAACAAAAAAAACACTTCCTTTATGAAAGAGGATTAACGTTCTTTTGTTTGTAACATTACGCTGACATAACCGGAATAATGGGAGCTCATTATTACCGTGTGTTCCTGATTCAGGGGATGAAATTGCATGAATGATATTACAATATCTCACAAATTACTGTTGGAGGCATATGGCCAATAATATGCCCGACTCCCCTTTATGAGCTGTCACAAGGTAACCAGGCCTGTGAAAGGACAAAAGGCGTCCACCTTTTGCCCACAAGCAGAGGTTTTATCCTCCTTGTCTAATGGATACCAATCACATTCACTGATAACAATAGGCAAGGTCACCGGATATGTGGGATTCCTCTGAACTTGGTAATTTACGCCTGACAACGGCTTCCACTCTGACAAACGTTGCAGGCCCTCACTTAGCCGACGTACAACACTACGTCCCGTTTCAAAGATATTTTCCGTACAGTAAGCTACACAGACAAAAGCGGGAGAAATATACATTTAACACTTCGCTTTGCTTCCTTCCATTAATTAACCCCGTTTGGTCGATAGATTATTGATTTTTCTCGAGATTCTCCTCGATGCCACCTCTTGCTTCATGTTCTCTATGTCAGTGATTCTCAACCTTTTTCATATCAAGGACCCCTAATTTAGTCCATATTAGAGCCACAGACCCCCATTTGATGAGATCTGAAAATATTTTTATTGTCACATATGATTTTGTCCAGAATCCCATGACTATCTGTATTGTAGGTAGAGAGATAACAGTGGAACTATGATCAAAACGTCATTGGTGACGGTGAAGTTTAACAATTCATCAATTTGCTGGGGACCCCCTGGAACCCCCTCAAGGCAAGGACCCCTAGTGGTCCCCGGACCCCACATTGAGAACCACTGCTCTATGTGTTTCCAGTGGTGGAAGAAGTACTCAGATCTTTTACTTCAGTAAAAGTAGAAATACCACAGTATAAAAATACTCTGTTACAAGTAAAAGTCCTGCATTCAAAATGTTACTTAAGTAAAAGTACAAAAGTATTAGCATCAAAATGTACGAAAAGCAACAAAAGTAAAAGTACTAATTATGCAGAATGGCCCATTTCAGAATAATACAGTATATATTATATTATTGAATTATAATTATTGATGCATTAATGTGTAAGCATCATTTTAATGTTGCAGCTGGAAAAGGTGCAGCTGATTTCCACTACTTTATATACTGCTGGGTAGCTTACAGCAGTGGTTCTCAAAGTGGGGTCCGGGGACCCCCAGGGGTCCTTGAGGGGGTTCCAGGGGGTCCCCAGCAAAAAAGGGGAATCATTTATTTTCACTATAATTCCATCCATAAGTAACACAATGACAGAATGTATGACTATTTTGGTCATGGGTTTCATACACTTTCTGTAATAAAACATCTAAAAGCAAAAATCTTATCAGACATCTGGGACAAAATCTTATCAAATGGGGGTCCGTGGTCTAATTTGTGTCAGTTTATCCTTGACGTGAAAAAGTTTGAGAACCACTGGCTTACAGTAATCTTTAATAATACATCACAATTTATTAGTTGATTATATTTTGTATTAATAATCTGAATCTGCAAAGTAACTAGTAACTTCAGTTATCAAATAAAGGTAGTGGAGTAAAAAGTACAATATTTCCCTCTGAAATGTAGTGGAGTAGAAGTATAAAGTAGCATAAAATGGTAATACGCAAATACAAGTACCTCGATATTGTACTTAAGTATTCGAGTAAATGTACTTCGGTACTTTCCAGCTCTGTGTGTTTCTGTTGGTGTAAAGAACAGCTGCGCGTCAGGGATGCTGCCTCCCTCGGCTGACCCACAACGTGACACATACGCTCTTTTCATGGTCAGGTGGCTCCGCTGGAAACAGGATCTCAGCCACGCAAACCACAAGAGGTTTGAATTGGGACAAGATAGTTGCAAGGGAACAGAAATCAGACAGTGCATCCTGTATTCTGATACACTGCAGAAAGAGAATGCACCTCATGCAAGAATAAAAAATGCACCCCTCCCCTTCCCCTCGCCCCAAAGCCTCCTCTTCCTTTTTAAAGCTAGCGAACCGTTCTTATTGTTTCCCCCGGCCGTTTTTTCCCAGGGCGATGCTCTGCCTCGTGGGTCTGGGTAATGTCTGCTTCAGCTGATCATCTGTCACTCATTGGCATTATCAGTCTGATAGTGTTCCTGACTGTATATGGTGACGCTGGACCAATAGGCTGGGAGAGGGTATTGGCAGGTGACAGCCGCATGGTGTTGATGCGTGCTACCGAATGCCATACTGTATGTCCTATAGTGGCATTTTGCACAAACTAAAAAATCCACTAATGATCTTATTGTTTAATCAGAATTATACAGATTGGTTTTTTCTTCTGTTCTTCTTTCTTTTATGTGCATAATGTGAGTGTTCCTTACTGTCATTTTTCTTTTCTATGGTAAAAAAAATCCTAAAATGTACACCCACATGCTCATTGTTATGTCGTTTAATACTGTTTTCAATAAAAAATATTTTGCAAAAAAGAATTACACAGATTGAGACAAAGAGTCGCAAAATTGAAACTCTACATTATTTAGTGAACAATTATGAGGCCAGCTATAAACCAGACTTTTGTTAAATAAAAATAAGTTATTCTCTGAAGATAACAAGAATTTTGCCTTACATTTAAGTGAATATTCTTACATACAAATATGTATTCTTATATTTTTTAGATATTAATTGTACCTACGAACAAGCGATAACGCGCAGGATTCCATGTCCAACTTTGTGCCTTAATTCAGCCGTGATGAGATAAATAAATCAGCAGATTTTGCACAAGCACACTATTATTTTCAGGATAATTTTGTCAGAAGTGAATGCAGTTATGTTGTGATTATGTAAATGTACATAGATAGATATATAGACTGCACAAGCCAACAGGTCCAAGTCTTGGTACCTGGTGTAAATCTACAACTACAATCATCTACATCTTATTAACACTTCTTAATAAGGATGTGTCAAAAAAAAATATATAAAACTCTAAAAATGTTGCATATTGATGGAATGATTTATAGGAAAAGAGTGAGTTGGCATTTCTTGCAGTGCTCAACGGAAACGGGTGGCGAGTTTTTTTGCTTGCCTTGAAAATATGACCGTTTATTTTACTCATGCACCTTCATCATCTCACAATACTTTGGCTCAATGTAACGTTACCTCGATTTCTGCGTTCTATTTCATCACCATCTCTAGAAATGCTGGCAAACCCTATCTCAGGTCAAAGGAAGCATGCGATATCAGAGCAGCATTTAAAAATATCCAAGGATCGCAGACAACTATGTGAGCGACAAAAGAGAAAACCTCATAGAGTGAAAATCCAACACTGCAAAAAAGCAAAGCATGTCGCAAGCAAATATTACACTCCATCTCCGCACATAGGCTGAAATCCACCAGGCAAAACCATGAATGTAAGCTATTCAGCAATCCCGCAACTTGATAATCAATGAAGCTATGGAGAGCTAAACTGACAGCCGTAAGACGAAAACTCTCACAGTTAAACATCCTCCTGAAGCATTGCAATAGTCTAAGTCAGTGAGAAGAAAACTATTGGTTTAGGATCTACAGCGAGTATTAGCTGACAGAGGAAGCAAGATAGTGTTCTAGGCTCTACGTCTCAAATGTTCCCACAGTCAGGTGTATCCCCACCCTCTGCCAAAGAGGTAAATCAGCTTGGCTTACCTTCAACAACAAACACATGTATGTTTTGTAAATGGAGTGGTTGGAGGCACACAAGGCTCTTGCCCGCAAGGTGCTAAATCTGAAACTTGGGGAAAAAAGCGACAAAAAGCTCATTGGGAATCACCAGAAGTCCTTTTTCCCCCTTTATCAAAGAATCTTTCATAAACACATTAGGGGCCAATCCCCCACCTGCATGATGTTTTCCCCTCCTACTTCGCTTTCCATTTTTCCAGCCAACTGCCCTGGACAAAGCGAGAGGTGCACCTCTAAGGTGTCCTCTCGGCGGAGAGGTTTTCCTTCTTTTAGTTCAAACAGGCGAGCCCTTCTCTCCCCCTCACACCAAATGCGATGCAGTGGGGCCCAGCTTTATTTCCCTCCGTGGGGAAAAACCTGAGCAGGGGACAACAGAAAGTGGCTTTAGAATACAGGTCTGAAAGAGGGCAGCTGTAGTCTGAATGAGAGTCTATGTGCTTTTGTGTTTTAAATGAGCATTGTCTGTCACTCAGTCCGGGGGCATGAATTCTGGGGCAGCCAAAAGGGGGGACCGTTTTAAACTAAGTTTCCCTTTTAATGTCCGTCACTTGGCTGGAAAAGTTTGTTTAAAGAGTTTAAAAGGGAACAATGGGGAGTGAGTTTGAGAGGATCTAAATGTGTAGGAGTCATCAGTCATACTAGGAGCGCATACAGTAGTACGGGTTGATCACAGTTTCACGGAAGTCACGTCGCGATAAAAGGAAGTTCCAACACCTACGTCTTTTGAGGCATCCTGCTCCAGTCTTGACATTTTTTACTGAAACAAACACACCGCAAACTATCACATGGCACAGATTAATGTTCAAATTGTCATGGGCAACCTTCAAAAAAAAACCTGACTGACAAGAGCTACTGACTGATTAATAGCTTTGTTGCCGTTTGTCATTGTTCCCCTGGCTGCTTAGGGCCCTTTCCAGGTGAAGGGAGGTCAGGATGGCAGAGCGGAGGCCAGACGGCTTCTCTTTGTCCCCCCGTTTCACCACCTTGTCCCGCATTGTGTCTCCTAAGACATAATGAGATTTATAAGTGCCGTGCCACCTGGTATATCTATACTTTGTCCCCCCCCCCCCCCCCCCCCGCCTCTCCACGCCGGCTTTGGCTGGTAAAGCAAAAACGAAAAAAGAGGGATTTGTCTCTCCCTACTTAAAGCTGCAGTAGGTTTTCATGTAAAAAATGCGTCCGAATTATCCGCCTAAAGCGGGAAGAGGGGCAGCGACAGAGAAGAGCGTCCCATCCCCACTAATTAAGACGCTCTAGGTTCCCCCTCTCCACACATGAAGCGCCCCGTCCAGAGAAAGCATGGACTCACCAACATTACATCTTCTGCCTCTCTCATCCCTGCTTTGCTATAAAGCAATCACAGACCGGCCGGGGCTGCGTTCAGTTTAATGATTTCTAGGTACTAAAGTCCTCAAAATTCAAACAGTTAGCCTACCTGTTTGTAGTAGTGCAGCTTTAAACAGAGTGGGGTTTTAGTTCTACAATTCTTTTTTCAGAGGCAGAGCTGCTCTGGAGGCAGAAATAATCTCATTGGTTGAGTTAAACTTCAGTGGGTGGAGCCAAAGAGCCACAGTGTTTTGGAGCACAAGTTAGCTAACTTGGAAACTTAACATCAGGGTATCCAATTCTGGACAGCATATGACCAAAAAAATCACAATCATATACCAATATATTTCATCCTATACTATTTTCGCTGAAGTTTCTCATAAATTAACAATCCTCCATCTGTCTTTTTTAAAGTTTAACATCGCTTTTACCTTAACTTGTAATTGATTTTCTTCCAGTCCCTGCAAATGGATGATAGCGCACCTATTTTTGAGATTCAAAATTCGTATCCAATTCCGGACACTTACTTTCGTCCGTGTCGGTGTATTCATATACTGAATATTAACCCTTTATTAACCCTTCCTGTACCTTCACAATGTTACAGATACTTGTAAGAAGTGCAGGCTATGTACTCAAAGCTCTTATTTTTTCCATTTATCAGCCAATACCGATTCTCTACATGAAGTAACTGTTGGCCAAAGTGGGATTTAAGGCTTCCCGCTTCTTGTTCGTGACTAAGTTCGTAACTTAGTGTTTTATATGCTTAAATGTGTGTAGATATTTATGAAATTTGATACCTAGCTTCTGAAATGTGTATGAATTTACATCACTTACCTTTCGGTTGGGAACTCTGTAAAAATGCCGGTAAACACCGTAAATTACGCGAGTGACCAAGTGGCCGGAATTGGATACAGTGTCCGGAATTGGATACAATTCCATTCAATGGCAAAGAAGGAACTCTGTTCAAAATACAAATAAAATAAAATATAAAATATTTTTTTCATTTATTCATGACAATGGCATTCATGATCTTAGAAGGCCAGCAGGCTAGCATAGGCTGGTATGGCTTGTTTGAACTTGGAAGGTCAGCTAGGCTAACAAGCTAAGCTAGATAACTTAGCAAGGCTAGATTGCAGTTTTTCAGTTAGTAGCAGAGCTCTAGGCTTCATAATATTACCTACCTCCTCTCTTACCTCTTGCATTTTTCACTGGGCTTCAGTCTACATCAGTGATTCTCAACCTTTTTCATATCAAGGACCCCTAATTTAGTCCACATTAGAGCCACGGACCCCCTTTCATGAGATTTTGTCTCTCAGTCATGGAATTCTGGACAAAATCACATCTAACAATAAAAATATTCTCAGATTTGGGTCTATCTGTATTGTAGGTAGAGAGATAACAGAGAAACTATGATCAAAACAGTCATTCTTCTACATTCTCTCATTCTGTTAACTTCTTGTAAATGAAATAATGCTGAAGTTTAACAATTCATCAGTTTGCTGGGGACCTCCTGGAACCCCCTCAAGGACCCCTGGTGGTCCCCGGACCCCATGTTGAGAACCACTGAGCTAGATAATTTAGCTTGGCTAGATTGCAGTTTTTCAGTTAGTAGCAGAGCTCTAGGCTTCATAACATTACCTACCTCCTCTCTTACCACCAGAAAGACTGTGGTTCTTTGGCTCTGTTCATTGACTCAATTATTTCGGCCTCCAGAGCAGCTCTGCCTCTGAGAAATATTTGTAGAGCTAAAACCCCGATCTGCCAGCTGCAAAGTATAATCTACTTTTTGTTCTTTCACCGCTTTCACCGCTTTCACCTAAGTTTCATCTAGGGTTTATCTAAAACCATGATTGCCTAATTGCACTGGCTGTCTACTGTGCACTCACAAACACCCAGAAGTATCCTGAAAATGCAATGTCATTTGTCACATGCACTTGGAGCATTTGCATCGAATGCAACTGATCTCTGATCAGTGACACAGGAACACTGAAAGACTGGAGGCCGAGAGGAGCACAGTTGTAAAATGTTGCCGTTTTCCTCCACACTGTTGAATCTAGTATAATATTGTGGTGTGTGTGTGTGTGTGTGTGTTAGGTTGCTTGTGCATGAGTGGGCATGTGTTTTACCAGCACCACCCAGCTTGGATCTGTCTTGACACCTTTCAGCAGAGCAGCCTGCTTGGACTCCGTCAGTAACCGAGTTTCCCTGACATCCCTGGGGCTCCGGTGAATAAACACATGCCTTCCACCGGCAAAGCCCTGTCACTGCGATTGGGGGGGGGCAATTAAAACCTCTGAATGTGTGGATTAGTACTGAGTTTCTCACAGACCAGTGTCCAGTCTTGTGTGTGTCCCAGAAGTTGAAAAAAAGAAAAGAAAATGCATCGGAGAGTGCGGGACCCCAGGAGTCAATCCATGTGTTCCTCTCAATCGTCGCCTATCCCGACCCCCGCTGAGTGAGACCTTGGACTTTTGTCACCACCAGGTTATTGTATTTCTAATTAAGCCAGGTTAATCTCCCTAGCTTTGTGTCATTTGCAAAGTGATATGGGCGCGTCGCCATGGCAAAGTGACATTTATTGGTCCGTCCAAACACGGACCCTCCCCTGCCGGGGGACCAAACAAAGCAATCGATAATTTGCGTTTTAATTTGCCAAAACTTCCGTTGCTCTTTTAATTTATGAAACTGTTCCTGGCAGTCTGATTATTTTCCGTCTCGTTTCGTATTCTGTTTCCCCCCCGGAGGAGGCGTGCAAACAAGGCGTCGCACACTCCCTGTCACAACTTAATTAAAATGATGGAGGACACATGAAAAAGAATAATGAAAATGATGTTTCCCCACTCCAACACGAGACGGCATTGTTTAAGGAAACCTTTGACATGTCGTAGATCAAATGTACATTTCATTACAGCCCTTCTTACGTGTTTCACAGGACTTTGACTTATGACTGGTGTAATACGGCTTTGGGTGTTTATTACCCAAAACATCCTAGTAATTGTGAAGCACCGCAACATTTCCGTTGATATAATCAAAATCCACTTATTAATCCAAATTAACGTAAGTATATGGAATTTAAATCAGTGCCGAGTTGCACCTCTAAGCCACATGGATATGTTTTACTGATTTTTGAAATGAGATTAACTTTATTTAATTGTCATTTTCTTAACCACAGTTACCAGTCCAGTCGATTCTCGTTGATGTCAGTACTGCATTACTTCAATCATCTCCGAAGCCAAACACACCGACAGCCAGTGGTGGAAGAAGTACCAATACAGCAATGTAAAAATACAGCAAAATGTAGTTAAAGTATTAAAGTAAAAGTAGTGGTTTGGTCCCTCTGACTGATATTTTATTATATATGACATCATTAGATTATTAATACTGAAGCATCAGTGTGTAAGCAGCATGTTACTGTTGTAGCTGCTGGAGGTGGAGCTAGTTTGAACTACTTTATATACAGTTAGCTAGTTTAGTCCAGTGGTTCCAAACCTAGGGGTCGGGCCCCTCCAAAGGGTCACCAGATAAATCTGAGGGGTCGTGAGATGATTAATGGGAGAGGAAAGAAGAAAAAACAAAGTTCTGATACACAAATCTGTTTTCAGTTTTTGGACTTTTTCTCTAATCTTTGATTTTTGCTGAAATATTGGATCATTTGAACATTTATTGAAATGAAACCATGTGAGGTTTAGAGGGAAAAATCACTATTTGGTGGAGCTGTTAACAACTCATAGACATCTGAAATGTGACCTGACTACACACTGCTTTTTGTAAGACGTCAAAAGCCAAAAAGGTTGGAAACCACTGGTTTCATCTTTAACAATGTGTTGTATTTTAAAAGCTTGTTATATTATCCATTGTGTCAAATCTCCATCTGAAAAGTAACTAAAGCTGTCAAATAAATGTAGTGGAGTAGAAAGTACAATATTTCCCTCTGAAATGTAGTGGAGTGGAAGTATAAAGTAGCATCAAATGGAAATACTCAAGTAAAGTACAAGTATCTCAAAATTGTACTTAAGTACAGAACTTGAGTAAATGTACTTAGTTACTTTCCACCACTGCCGACAGCCATCCTGCAGTTTCTTATGGCCGGGTGTGTCCTGCAGTCTAATTAAGGCTGTAGCTGTCCTCCCCACATGTGGAGCTCCGGCACTTTCACAGGCCTGCCCAATGTTTGGGGACTTCTCTCTTCCCTCCGATCGGGTTTCAGGCCCGAATAAAAAGAGCCTCAACACTTTTGTCAGTGGAGTGAAAGAGTCTCATCTCTCTGTGGGTCATTGTGGACGGAGGCCAGCACCACTGTACCTCCGACCTATTTACATGACTCAGCACCGGGCTCCCAAAGTCCAAAACGGCACAAAGGAGCCACCTGTAAAACAAATATGGCGCCAGGTTGGCACTAGGATTACAGCTTTTTTCGGACACAATGTGTGGCTGGGTGTCCGATTGCAGGCCTATCGATAGAGTGTTCATTTCATTTGGGATCTGGAAAAGGTATAGAATTTGTTGTTGTGACTTATAGGTTGATGTACAACAACAAAGTGTGTGATTGACAGCACATAATATAGTGGCAGTATGGTTTGACTGAAGTTGAACTGTTTTGAACTGTTCTTAAAGGAATAGTTCACCCAAAAATGTAAATTCTGTCATCATCTCCTCACCCTCATGCCAGTTGAAACACAGGTGAAGTTTGTCCATATAACACACAGGGAGGCTGCCAGCACAACTCCATAGCAGCCTTCTCCAAAACAACTGAAGTCAGTGGGGACCAGTTCTTCAGAGTTCCAAAAAGACCTACAGTATATTTACACCATCATTTAGTGCAAATCTTAACTACAGCTGATTGATTTGCAACAAATAATGGTGTATAGGTCTTTCTATTCACCATCAGCCAAACAATCACACTGTGAATAACAGTTGTTTTGGAGAAGGCTGCTACCAAGTTGTGCTGGCAACCTCCCTGTGTGTTATATGGACAAACTTCACCTGTGTTTGATTTGGCATGAGGTTGAGTAGATGATGACAGAATTTTCATTTTTGGGTGAACTATTCCTTTAACTGTTTTGTATTAATGCGGAAAACACATTCATGCTCTTTCGGTGTAAATCAAGAGGTATTAGCAATTTCAAACGTGTAACACCACAGCCTCAGAATCCTTGAATACAAAAAGAAAAAGTTTAAATTAGATTAGATGAAACTTTATTAATCTTTTTGGGTGGTCGTAGCAGCAAACAATAGGGTACAGCAAAGAAATATAGCATATAAATAAGAATAGTGCGAATAGGGCTTGTATAAACACACTTATACCAACAATGCCAACACTCTGACATATTATGTATGAAATGTATGAATGAGGATTTGTAAAATGTCTGGATTTTATCATGAATAGGATGTGAAACAGCAGCAGGCAGAAAGACAACGTGAGATTTGCACATTATGAAAAGGTGTAGAGTTACAAAGAAATTATATAAAAGGTAACACTTTACAATAAGGGTATACTAAGTTAAGGGTTAGTTAAGCATTAACTAACCCGTATTAAGCATTAACTAACCCTTAATTAACAGTTAACTAATGTGTAATTTACTAATGGTGTTCATGTTAACGAAGGTATTAATTTATACTAAATTAATACCTTAAATAATTTATATTTAATAGTCATCTTTATAAACTATTAAATGATTCTTATTAAGCATTAACTAACCATTAATTAATGTACCCTTATTGTAAAGTGTTACCATAAAAGAATATAAAAATGTGAGTTAGTTTGCACATATAGGGAATTCGACTTTTGCTCATGTACGTCACATTAAACATGAAAACACAAAATTATATAAAAAAAAATAAAATAAAATGAAAAACAGGAATTTAGGAAATTGTACTGTGTTAGAGCCTTGCTGATTGCACTGATAGGATGATATGGATGTCGGTAAGTAAAAATGTCAATATGCAATATATAACAATGAAACAACTATGAGAGTATGAAAAGACTATGAGAGGGCTATGAGAGTATGAAAAGACTATGAGAGGGCTATGAGAGTATGAAAAGCGCAGCATATTCCCACAGGCAGTGGTGGAAAGTAACTAAGTACATTTACTCAAGTACTGTACTTAAGTACAATTTTGAGGTACTTGTACTTTATTTGAGTATTTCCATTTTATGCTACTTTATACTCCACTACATTTATTTGACAGCTTTAGTTACTAGTTACTTTGCAGATTTAGATTATTAATACAAATTACAAATCAATAAATAAATTATGATATATTTGTATAGGTTAAGCTACCCAGCAGTATATAAAGTAATTCAAATTAGCTCCACCTTTACCAGCTGCAACATTAAAGTGATGAACACATTAATGCATCAATAATTATAGTCCAATAACATGATATATATGATTCTAAAATGGGCCATTCTGCATAATGACTACTTTTACTTTTGCTACTTTAAGTACATTTTGATGCTAATACTTTTGTACTTTGATTTTTGTAAGATTTTGAATGCAGGACTTTTACTTGTAACAGAGTATTTTTACACTGTGGTATTGCTACTTTCACTCAAGTCAAAGATCTGAATACTTCTTCCACCACTGCCCACAGGTGAAAAAACGTCACACAATACTTCTCCGACTATTGAAAAGCGGCGGGTGGCTCGGGGCTTGATTTGCAGCGCCGAGCCTCTGCCTTCTCCGGTCCTGTTTAGCAAATCAAGTGTTGCGGTCTTGAACGCTCCCCCTCATTGCAGCTGCAGCCCGCCGCCTCTTGTGGAGTGTGATTAGTGCCATTGATAGGCCAATTAGAGACAGTTTCTGGCCACCGAGCGCCTTGCCAAGTATCAGCTGGATTACCTGCCAACCTCTCCACTTCACCTCCCGCCCCCCCCCGCCGCTACCCCGCTTTCTTTCCCCCCCCCCCTCTCTCTCTCTCTCTCTCTCTCTCCGTTTTCGCTTTCCCCTTCCCAACTTCCACCGCCTCTCTATTTCCCTTTTCCATTCTCGCCCTCTCTCTCTCGTTCACTTTCTCTCTTTCCCCCCTCTCTTCTTAATCTGCGGCACTTTAGCGGGCCAAAGCCTTTATCCCCGTATAATCCGTGGAATAAAGTTGTCTAGCTCAGGAGGCTCCTCCGGCCCCCCCCCCCCCCCCCCCCCCTCCGTCCATCCCTCTTTTTAATCAAGCTAATGGAGGCAGCAGATATTGTATTGATCCCTCTCTCCGCGTGGTTTTCCTCACAATGAAATCGACGGCCGCTGCAAGTGAACCAGACATCCCAGATCTCTTTTTTTTTCTTTCATTCCCCTCCTTCCTCTTCCCCCCCCCCCCCCCCCGCCCTTTTTGAATAAGCACAAAGAGAGGAAAAAAGCCCCCAAAAACCAAAAAACAAATATCCATCACGCTCGCATTTTGCTGCTCAACTTCACAAATCTCACACCCTGCTTGACTGATCTGTAACCTTTGAGTGGCTTAGCTCTTGACCTGTGAAGAGAAGGCTTATATCTTCCCCCCGCTAATCTGGAGAGTCGGCTGCTGCCGGGACAAGGGCGGCAGGCCAATTCAAATCTCCTGTAACAAATCAGATGGCACCCAGCCAAGTGTCATAAGAAACAGACGGGTAATGACAATTCACTTACCCCCTCGGTAAGAATCAATTCCCCCACAATGCACCTGTCACAGAGCCCTCAGTAAGCCGAAGCCATTTCTCCCTACTGTCTGACACAGTAATTGCATGTTAAATTTTTTTTTTTTTTTTTTTTTTTTTGGGGGGGGAGGGGGGGGGGGGACGCTTTTGGGAGAATTGTGATGAACCGGCGCTGCCAAACTTTTTTTTTTTTTCCACCCCCGACTTGAAATGAGATCCTGACAAGGGAAAAATAAACTAGTTCATCCACATTCAAATTTCTCCATGCATGGGAAATGCCGTGCACCATATTCTATTAAATGGATTGAAATAAAATAAAATCCTCTCCGCTCTGCGTTCCGCTGCTCGCTGCAGTGTCAGTCAAAAGTTTGGGGACCCCTTATTGAATGTGCTATGTTTTTCATTCTCTTAAAGCCATTTTGATCTAAAGGCTTATGCTTAAATGCTTGAAATTTGTTTCTTAGACCAGTGGTTCTCAACCTTTTTCATATCATGGACCCCTAATTTAGTCCACATTGGGGCCACGGACCCCCATTTGATGCGATTTTGTCTCTCTGACCTAAATCGGAGAATATTTTTTATTGTTAGATATGATTTTGTCCAGAATTCCATGACTATCTGTGGAGTAGGTACAGAGATTTCAGTGAAACTATGTAAAATGGTCATTCTTCTACATTCTTTAATCGTGTTTAGTTATTGTAAATGACGTAATAGTAACAATTCATCAGTTTGCTGGGGACCCCCTGGAACCCCTTCAAGGACCCCTGGTGGTCCCCGGACCCCACGTTGAGAACCACTGTCTTAGACAAATATAAATAGTGAAGTTGATGCTCATGTATGAATTTCTTTCCAAAGCCTTTGTCTTTCCATCAAGGCAAAGGACGACTACTTATCTAAAATATAAGATTTGTTTAACACATTTTTGGTCACTGCATAATTCCATTTGTGTTATTTCACAGTTTTGATGTCTTTACTATTATTCTAAAATGTGGAAAATAGTAAAAATAAAGAAAAATGTGGTGTCTGCAAACAATTGACAGTGTAATTGATACTTGTTTCAATTTGTGGTTGTTTGCCTTTTGATGATCACTGACTGGAGGTCAGTCTTTACAATCTCAGGACCTTTATGTACGCATGTATTTGGTAGAATTGATAAAGTTGAAGTTTTTGTCATTCATTTGAAAAGTTCCTGCAGATCTTGAAACTGACCTTGTCTTCACTGGTCTTTTGCTCCATTCCATTGTACTTGGAACTTGGAGAAAAACGACTTCCGACATGGAAAAGTACAACAGAACGGTCGTTCAAGTCGGAGTTCCCAGTCGAAAATTTGGGGCAAGATCCATTCCGCCCGAGTTCTCCGACATTTACACAGCTGACGTCACAGCAGTATGGCGGCACACATGGTGAAAAGGAAACTGAATTCCCTTTGCATCAATTTGTACTTAATAAAACTTGATTTTACTTGTTTTTGCGTTATGAAAACGTGTTGTAACAACTTTGTAGCTTCCATTTGTCATGTAATTCAGTTGACTTGTGCTTCGTTACTAGATACAAGTCTTTGTTAGCATGAACTAGCTTGCTAACGTTACCAGAGTGTTGTCAGGTAGCTAACGTTAACTTTACTGGGCAAAGGCTGTTGCGTCCATGTTTTCCCAAGCAGACGCACTGGAACACATGTAGATCGGGCGTAGGTAATCCTAACTCTGAACTATCGACTTCCCACTTCCAATTCACCATATTCACACGGCGGCCATTTTCCTCTGACGTCACGCTCAGGGTGGGAAGACTTGAACACTGTCAAGTAAAGCCTGTGCGAAAATGCCGAGATGGTTGAAAAACTTGACTTGTTTACCATCACTTTCATTTGACCAAATTGATAAATGGGCAGATGAATTTGCCAGGATCCCCAAAAGGATTCAAATACAAGGATACAGCAACTGGATTGAAGCTTACATCCACGATGTTGAAGGTAAGACCCGGCACCTGCCCAGCCCACACTGGAAACACTGTAGTTAGGCTAGCAAATGTGAAGTTTGCAATTAACATTAACGTCAATATTAGCGCTACTAAAGTTGTCAGATGACAAATCAATCCATTGGCTTGTGCAAACATTAAAAATTAACTAACGTTATATGGTTTCATGATCAGCCTGCATCAATGACACAGTAAGTTAATATGACAGCGGAGCAAGTGCATCACTGCTAACTTAACCTTTCATTGTTTTATTTGTTGTGCAATGAATGAGCATTATTTTAGTCTTTTCTGATAGGTTTCACGTTGCAAGGTAATATTAAATGATAAACGGTAACGTTAATGTTAGCTAGGAAGTGGTTGAATGCTAACGTTAGCTGTTGTCTAACGGCAGCTAATGGGTTATCAAATATGTTGTTTTACCTTGAAATATGGCCTGATGTCCCTCCGGATTTTCACTATCCATTGTCTTTTCAGTTGCTGATCAATCGGGAAGCAGTGAAATGATAACGATTTGTCAGATTCCCTACGTTTATACGACTTGCAACCTGGAACACAGCAGTACGACATTATCCTTTTGATAACAGCATTTGAGCTTCCCACCCTGAGCGTGACGTCAGAAGAAAATGGCCGCCGTGTAAATATGGTGAATGGAATGCAGCATTTCTTCACCTATTTTCCCCTTTTTCTTCCTGGGTTTACTGCACCTGCTGGTGGGTTTGGGTTAAAGGCAAAAAACTCTCACAGGACCTTAGTGTTTCACATCAGTTATAAGAGGATCATGTAGTATCATGCTAAGTGTTTTGCAACCTAGAAATCTATGAAGTCAGTGTTACAGATTTGCACTTTTATCTACCAAAAGCAACAAATTATACAGTGAATTCGGTAAGTATTTGGTCTGGAATGTACTCCATATTCTTATTACTTTGGGTATGACATGGAACAATTTTAGGCAGTAATCTGAAAGTATTATATATTATATTTTGCCATTGCAGATTGTAAAAAGCATTTACACACATTAGGATTATGCCAACACTCATCATTGTTATGCAGTCAATTATTGTCAGGTATATTTCCCAATCACATTATCAGCTGCCCATATTGCTTTGTCCGCTTTCTTTTATGCAACTTTGGCACATCCAACAAGCTCGGCGTCTCTTCCATATGGGATATTATATCTCCATTTTACTTTCCTTAAAGACTGATAATGATTCTTGGCCTCTGTCATCACTTAAGAGAGATCAAAGAGCAAAACGAGTCCCATTTTTTCCCCTTAAAGTGACATAAGTGTTGACCTCGGAGAATCCCCGCCCGGGCCGCCAGAAATCATCAGGGAAGTAATGTTCAATTATGCACACCATTTGTTATATTCCACAGGGCAAAATTAGAGGGTGAGGTTAAGGCAAGACAGAGGGTATCCCCATCACTTCAGTATCACTGTCCTAAAAGACATTGACCTCACACTAAAATGAGTGCAAAGAATCACTATTCAGCCACATAACTCACCTCAGCGTGAAATATTTCACTCCATATTGACTTTTTCAACTTCTAACAGCCCCTTCTAAAGACTGTCACTTTACCATAATATGAATACACATACCTTTAAAAGTGAAACAACAGCCTTTCTGGATTAGCATTATTGACTGAGGTGCAATTAACTGCCTCTGTAATGGTTAATGGAAGGTTAATGTTAAAGTCACAAGATAAGGTGTGGGACTTAAAACACGTTTATTGATTCCATAGCTCAGTGGGTGATTTCAGAGATGATTAGATAAATGCTTTTTCTCCAGATTCTCCCCTCTATATATTTCCTTTTGGCTAATAACGGCAATTTGTGTGCATTTGTCAGCAGATCAATGCGTAATTTCAGATCAATCCCACTGCAGATGGCAAGATATGATAACTGTGCATAACCAGCCAATATAACTACCACTATAACTGCTATACTGATTAAGATTATGATACGATTATATACCTTTTGGATCATTGATAAGTGAAATAAAAAAAATGAAATGCAAAATGATGGATCCATTTAATGAGTTTCTTAGATAGGAATGAATAAGAAACAATTCAATTAATTCAATGACAACTATTCAATTCCCTTGAGAATAATGAAATCTTAAAGACAAAAAGGAGCACATTCAGTAGTAGAAATTTGAATTCTAGCAAGTTTATTTCTACACCAGTGACAGTATGCTCAGTCATAGAGAGAAAGACATGAAATATGAAAGGACTAGTCTCCATAAGAAACAATACTGACTGGTCTCTATGAGAAACAATACTGACTGATCTCCATAAGAAACAATACATACTGGTCTACAAAGGAAACAATACTCACTTGTCTCCATAAGAAACAATACTGACCGGTTTCCATAAGAAACAATACTAACTTGTCTCCATAAGAAACAATACTAACTTGTCTCCATAAGAAACAATACTGACCAGTTTCCATAAGAAACAATACTAACTTGTCTCCATAAGAAACAATACTGACCAGTTTCCATAAGAAACAATACCAACTTGTCTCCATAAGAAACAATACTGACCGGTTTCCATAAGAAACAATACCAACTTGTCTCCATAAGAAACAATACTAACTTGTCTCCATAAGAAACAACACTGACCAGTTTCCATAAGAAACAATACTAACTTGTCTCCATAAGAAACAATACTAACTCGTCTCCATAAGAAACAATACCAACTTGTCTCCATAAGAAACAATACTAACTTGTCTCCATAAGAAACAACACTGACCAGTTTCCATAAGAAACAATACTAACTTGTCTCCATAAGAAACAATACTAACTCGTCTCCATAAGAAACAATACTGACCGGTTTCCATAAGAAACAATACTAACTTGTCTCCATAAGAAACAATACTGACCAGCTTCCATAAGAAACAATGCTGACCAGCTTCCATAAGAAACAATACTGACCAGTTTCCATAAGAAACAATACTGACCAGTTTTCCATAAGAAACAATACTAACTTGTCTCCATAAGAGACAATACTGACCAGTTTCCATAAGTAACAATACTGTCTGGCTTCCATAAGAAACAATACTAACTTGTCGCCATAAGAAACAATACTGACTGACCGGCTTCCATAAGAAACAATA
Organism: Centroberyx affinis; assembly: GCF_046629955.1. Lineage (NCBI taxonomy): Eukaryota > Metazoa > Chordata > Actinopteri > Beryciformes > Berycidae > Centroberyx > Centroberyx affinis. The sequence goes on from NW_027283901.1 coordinate 29,307, forward strand.
CTGACCAGCTTCCATAAGAAACAATGCTGACCAGCTTCCATAAGAAACAATACTGACCAGCTTCCATAAGAAACAATGCTGACCAGCTTCCATAAGAAACAATACCCGCACAACAGGCGAGAGCCAGCCTGGGTACCCATGAGTGGACTGAATAGGCTGCAGCAGCACTGAGCAAAAAAGTCTAGACAAGGGATTGTCCTTCAAGTAGTGAGTCACTTTCAAAGCCACTTGGGCAAAAATGATCCTTTGAAAATCCTTTTCTTTCCTCTCACCGGTGAGAGAATTATTGTCAGTGTTACAGGCAGCACAAAGGTGAAAAGGAACTGGAGAACCTTTCAGAATTACCTTGGTTGTCCGAGAGAGTTTTACTGTTTTTTTTTTGACAAGTGAAGTGAACCTCCAAAGCACAGAATTGATTGTGAGAGAGCATGATATTGGGTTGAAATATAATAGAAGAGAGTGTCTGAATGGTGAGAATTGATTGGCAGGGAATGAGATAACATTTTCCCAATTCAGAAAACTCTGTGATTGAAAAAGTCCTTCAAGAAGCCTCTCAGGATCATTGTGGTACGAGGAATACAAACTATAATATTGCACACCTTGAGTTGTAGGTTGTACATTTGCGCTTCAAAAAAAAAAAAAAAACTGGGGGGATGTGTAAGATTCATTGATGAAATCAAAAGAGCACCCACTGTTGAGAGCATCTATTCTGAACCCAGCGCTAAGCTGGACAAAAAGCAGTGGCATCAATTCAGCAAGATTAAAAGAAAACCTACTGTACCATTGAGTGCATCAATTCTGGAGTACAAAAGAGGTACGTTAAGTGTCGAGATGAGGAGAGGGCTGGCTCTAGTCTCTACATAACCTCTTGCCCCAACACAAAGCAGTGGTTTGAACCTCTCAGAGCACCCGCATAAATACAGATGGGCTTGTCTGCATGTTAATTCCTGGGATATACAATCTGAAGCACTAAAACCCTCAATGTCACATGCAAATCACGTCTCTGTTTAATTCCAGAGACACAAACTGTCAAATACTGCAGTGATCAGCCTGTAGGAAGAGTGACACCGGTACTGATTAAAAAGAGCATGGGGGGAAAGACGCTGTGTGCAAATAAAAAAACAATATATCCAGAATGCTATACCAGCATTTAATGAATCACGCTGGTGTCCCTTTCAAATACGGCATCTGATTAAAAAAGATTGTTTCTGATGGAGATGCAGCCGGCGGGACTTAAATGATATTCTTCGGTTGCGGCGAGGAAAGTGTAATTGTGGTCTCCTCCCTCCACTCGGAACGACAAGGTTTAATAGAGTCCTCACAAGCAAGCAGATGGAGGAGATAAAATTAGCTTGGCATAGATGTTGCCGCGGTGTTGTCCCGGCAAATTAATTAACTCAAAATTTTTCTCGAGAAGGTAGAGGGAGGGAAATGTTCATTCGAGGTCATCTCAAGAGCACTAATTCCTTCCCTGCCTGTGAGCAGGGGCAGAAAAATGAACATAGCAGATGTGAATGTGACATTTTTGGAATGCACTCTTTTACCTTTTCTGAACATATGCTATGTGTCATGCTATGTGAAATGTCCATTACATAAACCATTAAATCCACTACATTATCCATTAAAAATAACGGTAACACTTTACAATAAGGGCCACTAAGTTAAGGGTTAGTTAATGCTTAATATGCATTAACTAACCCTTAATTAACAGTTAACTAATGTGTCTGGTAATCATTTACTAATGGTGTTCATGTTAACTAAGGTATTAATTTATACATTATTTAATAGTCATCTTTATAAACTATTAAATAATATATAAATTAATACCTTAGTTAACATGAACACCATTAGTAAATTACACATTAGTTAACTGTTAATTAAGTTAATGCTTATTAAGCATTAACTAACCCTTATTAAGCATTAACTAACCCTTAACTCAGTGACCCTTATTGTAAAGTGTTACCAAAATAGTGTAAATTAATGGAAAAGTTCCTGTCTCCCTGAATTTTACATTAAAATTGAAAGTAAGGAGTCAAGATTAAGGGTTGTTTAAGGAGTTTGGATGGGATCTCCTCCCTTAATAACTCTTTGCATGAATTAAGGGGTGAATTAATGTGAATTAAGGAAACGGTAAGGTTATTTTAAGGGAGTACTGGTTCGTAGAGTGTACTGCTAGATTTGTAAATCGCCTTTTTCGATTTACAACATTTTTATTTTCTTGTATTCTCATATCAAAATACCATTCCCAAAACAGTTAGTGGTTACTTCATTTCTCTCCTTAACTGCTAAACCATTGGTTTACACTTTTAAATGATCCCGCCCCATGTTATGTCCTGCACCAACATCCTGTTTTAACAGGAAATACATCAAATGAAGGAAGCAAGATGCTCTCAAAATGCCATTTCAATGTGACTTCAAAGAACGTCAAGGAAAATTCCAGTGTGATTGCACTTTTTCTTCATTTCCTGCATTCCCTTACTGTTTTACATCACTGTAGATGATTTCCAGCTTTTATCACATTATGAGATATAAGGTAAATATTCTCAAACAAACTGTCCAAATATTCGTAGTTACCCCTAGTAAAGAAGAGGACGGTGATTTTAAGCCATACTTTTACATAATTTAGCTTTAATTTACGTGTCATTTTGCAGACTATGGCTAGTGGAAGCGTCTTGCTTTGGTTTGACTGGGATGTGATTGACAGAAGGCGGGTCCCAACCGCAGCGAACAGTAGCTATTGGTTGAAAGGAAAATGCGAAAATTGCACTCGTAATGACCTGGAAGCCGTGTGTTTGTTTGCAAGCAGAAAACAGAAGTAAGATACCCCCTCCTATCTATTAATATGAAAAGGTGAACGGAAAACGAAAAAACATTATCGTCTGATATTAGTATATTGTTGGCTTGTTATTCACAGTGATAGATGACCTTTATCGACTGAACTTGTTGTTTTCTATGCCATTTGTAACTGAATGGAAGTGAATGAGCCCAATATCTTTAATAGTGGCACATGCATGTACAAACACTAACAATTAACATGAAATGGATAAAAAACATAAAAAATGAGCAAATCACGGTGGAATTGTCCTTTCATTACTCTGAAATCTCTTGCGGTGAGGTCAGTAAACTAAATGTCTTTTTCTTAGGCCCTGTCCACATGTATATGGATATTTTCTCTGTGTTTTGGCCTCAAAACCCAGTTGTTGTGTATTCGTGTGGACCGGTGAAACGGAGCTTTTTGAAAACACTGACATCATGACCGTAAAATTGACCGTCAATTGTTGTTACCTGCGCCAAGGAGGTTATGTTTCCGGTGCCATTTGTCTGTTAGCAGGATTACGGAAAAACTATTGGCCTGATTTTCATGGAACTTCGTGGAAGGGCGTAGCATGGGCCAAGGAAGAACCCATTCAATTTTGGAGCGGATCCGGATCCGACTCACGAACAAGCAAGAATAGCACGAACCTTGGTGGAGGTCTGCGCTCTCCGAGTGCCCTTCTAGTTTTATTTGTGTTGAGCAGTGTCAGGAACGTACAAGCGATGGCGGACCACAACCCACTGTCTATCGGTGGGTTCCGAGACTTGAGACGCGAGAATGGAGTTGGAGTTGAGAGATGACGTCTCATATGCAGATACTGTTTATAGAGATTAGATGAAATGTCGTCTGGACCTGAAACACCTACAGAAAGTATCGATGTTTGTGTATTGTGTGGAGAAACGTTTGACTCTCGCGTCTCAAGTTGCTAATCAAACAATGACCGGCGCACGGAAGAGAAGTCTTGGCCCGGTTGTCCGCTGGCTCCACCGGAAACCCCGAAATATTGGCCGTCGCCCCCAGAGTCTAATCGTTGTCAGACCGATAGACGATGGGTTCCGAGATTGGAAATATCCATATACGTGTGGACAGGGCCTTAGTGTACGCTCAATCACTGATTTCAGTCTTTGGTTTAGATTTGTCACTTCCTGTGTGGAGCACACTTGTTAGCCTAACTGACCTTCCAAGTTCAAACTAGCCATTAGCTAGCTAGCCTGCTGACCTTATAAGATTATGAATGCCGTGGTCATGAATAAGTATTTTTTATTTGTATTTTGACCAGTGTTCCTTCTTTGCCATTCAAGTTTCCAAGTTAGCTAACTTACGCTTTCTGTTGTCAGACGACTGCGCAAGTAACTGTGATCGAGGGTCACAAAAGGGGGTTAGCGTTTTGTGACCCTCGATCAAATTACTTTTTTTTTTGTGTTGCAGTTGTCTGACAACAGAAACAGAAAGATATATCAATGACAACACCTGTATTGTGTTATACATTATGTTGAGTTATGGGCGACAGAAAGTTGGCTTTTTAACATTGCTGGCAATGGAGAGAACATCCCTGCGGAAGTACAGCAGCCATGTTTGTGAAAAGGGCCTATGAAACAAAAATCTATAAGATTGGCTCCATACCACAACAGCCCGATTGGAGAGTCCAGTAAGTGAGTCATTCCATGAAACCGGTACAATATGAGTCCCTCTGACCTATTTAAGTGAATTATCTATTGGGTCACCAAAATCTATTTTTGAAAGCTTTTTATATCAATTGAAATGTCCCCTTTAATAAAGTGTAAAAACATTACATACATTTTATATCAGAAATTATCTTGTTTTTTCAGTTGACACCACCTATTTTGTCATGTCCCTCATGGCCTTCGATGAAAGTGTACTTGGGATATGACTAATAAAATTTGAAAAAAAAGTCCATACATTTTGCCATTCACATAAACATCTATCTGTGCTTTTTTGCTGGTAATGTTTTTTTTCTAAATAAATTCATGATTATTCATTAAAATCACATTATTTAGTTCCGTACCTCAGTAACCCCTCAACCCTGTTACACAAATCATTCTCCCCCCATAAAAATAATGAACTGATCCTTATGTGACATCATCAGCAGGAAGTGACATCATAGAAGTCTTCGCAGAAACAGGCAAGTTACCACCTTCTTTTATAACTATATTTCAGTCATTTATATGGTGATATTGTGGTCGTCAAGCTCAACGACTCAACCCTGTTACATGAAATAAAGATAGAAAACTATTACTTGTGAAAATAATCTTTGTTATTTCAAAAATATATAAGATTTCTTAATCTCATGCATGCCATGTGCTCTCCTGTTATTCACCACATGTAGAGCAGCGGCCATCTTGAGCAAAAAATCACAACCCCGTCACACTCAACCCCGTTACTTGTTGGATCATAACGGGGTTGTGAGATTGTGACAGGGTTGTGTTTTTAACACTTTGGTTGTGAAGTTATCCAATTATTTAAACAAATTATTATATTTGATCAACATTCTTATACCACATGCAGTGTGCACGTAGGTGTGCACACACACACAACCTGTAAGGACTTCTAAAGCTTATTGGATGGAACAATCCAACTACACTCTCCAGTGTAATCCTAAAGGATTGATTTCAAAATATGCTACAGGTTGGATCAGATGTCATTATATTCTACAACAAATCATTTCTGATTTTCCTGTTGGATTCATAGAGAACGAAACTGACTTGCAATGAAAGTTTACTCAACTGTCATGATTATAGGTTTATTAAATAAATATGTAAATTGAATGAAATAATATGTAGTTATGGAGGTCTTATGCAGTGGAATCTTATTTATCTAAACCTCAGACTATCAAAATGAATAGTTTGCTGAGAAAAGAAAAATGTGGCAGTATGAATATATACAGTATGTTTTATTGATTGTGTGTTGTTAGAGTGTCATTGTTGAAACATGCATCTAAAACCTTTTAAAAATGTCCATGAGATAGAACCGCAAATGTGAGAATGTTATATGAATAATATGAATGCATCCTGATCTGGAATGTCAATATATTCAATCCTCCACATATTTCCTTCTCCTAAGGCACAATTGACATAGTTTTCTAGCGATTGTTAATTACGGAATAAACAAATACCAGCCACTGCTTAAAACCTTCAAAGGAATACGGTCCATTTTAAGTTTTCAGAGGATTAATGTTGTCACTTCTTATCTAAAGACTGTAAATCAAAGTGCTGTCTAGACTAGTTTGAGACAGTAGAGGTTGCTTTACGGATAATTTTTGATATCAATGATTTGAACACGTTGACTATATTAGTATGCACTGGCTATATTTGTATATATGGATTACAGTTTTGCAATAAAAAAAAATCTTACTGATCATGCTAATAGCAAAATACACTAAACTTGAAAAAATGAAAAATAGTAACGGCAAAATATCAGCTAGGAAAACGCATCAAATTACTGAACATTCAGTCAGTCAGAGAGCGGGGGGAAAAGAAAGAGTGGGAGAGAGAGGATTAGAGATAAGAACAAGAAAAAAAAAAATTCCACATATTCCCTGGGGACAAGAGAAGGATCCAGAAGTCGCAAAAATCACCACAATCATGGCAAGTTCTTTGCTAACTACAAATCACGAGCCCTCATTCATCCTTTGCTTTGGTTACTGTCTTCTGGACAATATGGTCAATCCCTCTCAGTTACGTGCCGTCCCATGAATTTAGTCCCATTGTGGGGGAAAAAGCAGAACCAATCAGACCCCAGTAACCAGCAATCAGCCTGGGACCCTTCAGCCAGGGCATCCCATGTGCCCCTACAACCCTAAAAAAAAAAAAAAAAAAAAAAAAAAAAAATGTCATACGCCTGGTCAAATCAGGATCCCGAAGACACTCAATAGCAGCCGCCAGCCTCTGAAGTTGGACTGTGCAACCTACCAAATGGTGGCGGGATGCAGCCATCACAGACACCTTCCAGCGGATGCATTTAACATCTGTCACTTGCACCTCAATGCACAATCAATTCCAGCCTTTCGCTTAATGCTGACACCTCAGACAGTGCCATGAAATGCTCTTTGGGCAAACCAAAGGAGCATAACACGAAGCATTTTGTATATATATAAAAGGACAGCAATGCTGATTTTAGCAGGGCTTTTTTGACTGTCACACTTTTACGGAGATAGAAGAGTATGGAATGTAAATAGCTTTTTTTTTTTTTTTTTTTATGCCGGCTTTCACGGCTATTTTGAAAGCTATTGATTTTATGTCCAGGACTGTGGGGCCTGGCTGAATGCTCCTTTTCATTGATTCTTTTGATTTGAAACTAATTGCCAAAAATAGACATTTAAAGGAAGTCAACAGAGTGGGGCACTTACAGAACATATGATCAACGTAACCATGGGTTGCTGAGATGTAATTGCACCTAATAAATGGCTGTGAAGTGCCCAGCTTCAAGTCTTGATCACCGCTGTGATGCAACTATCCTGGCAATACTTCTGATCAGGCCCTTAGGAACCTTGTTTTTTTCTTTCCAAGGCTAAGAAAAAAGAAAAAAAAAGAAAAACGTGCTGAGCTCCATTTGGAAGAATAATCATACCTAGAAGGGTCTTATATAGCTGCAGCTGTGAAATTGTTTAAGGCGTTTTGCGTTGGCTTTGTATTATGCGTCTGGATTATTTCTGTCATCACTGTCTCTGTGGTGGATGATACAATCCTAGACATTTGGAACCCAAAATATGCACAGCAATCTATTTTTCTGTATACTTCCAACAATTACAATCCTATCTTGAAGACTGCACTATGAGCAATAAGCTGAAATGAGCTGAAGTGCTTTTAATTTTGCAATTATCACCCTCCCATATGAACGAGATGACATAATTGCAGTCTCCTCATGACATTCGCCACTTAGTGAGGAGATCGAAGATGTCACGTTTGTCACATAATTATCCATTCCAGCATTACTGTCTTACATAATTAATAATTAGGCCCGGTGTCTTACTGTATACACTGGAACCTTGGTGGGGACTTGTAAAGCCTTGCATACCTACTCGCTCATGCTGTCCCATTTTGAGGGAATTACACGGTCTTGCACATTCCCATCGCTCTGTTCCGCCATCAATTTTCTTCAAATTGTGGTAATGGCTGGTGAGAGTTGGTCACATCGCGCACACAGTCTTTAGATCTGACATGGCTCCGGGTAACATGGAGCAAATACAGCCACAGCATGTTACCTCACCTGGAGGCTTGCTTTTTAACCTTTAACCTCCTAAGGCAGTGATTCTCAACCTTTTTCATATCAAGGACCCCTAATTTAGTCCACATTAGAGCCACAGACCCCCATTTGATGAGATTTTGTCTCTTGGACCCAAATCTGAGAATATTTTTTATTGTTGGATCTGATTTTGTCCAGAATTCCATGACTATCTGTATTATAGGCCGGGAGATAACAGAGAAACTATGATCAAAACTGTCATTCTTCTACATTCTATAATTGTGTTAACTTCTTGTAAATTAAATAATGGTGAAGTTTAACAATTCATCAATTTGCTAGGGGTCCGGGACCTCCTGGAACCCCCTCAAGGACCCCTGGTGGTCCCCAGACCCCACATTGAGAACCACTGTCCTAAGGAACTCCTCAAAATGATGACATTTTACCAATGGCAAAGAATTTACTAGTAACTGACATAATGATCATTCTGATGTTGCTTAATTCTTCAATTCTAATTTCCTAATCTAATTTTAGGGATGGGACAATATGCTTATGTCACGATACGATTCGATACACAATATGGCGTTCACGATTCAAAACAACCACAAAATACAAAATTTTAATAAATAAAAGTCCAATGACACATGACTGCGCAGAATTATGTTTATTTCTGATCCACAAATCTTTCTAACGATGACACTGTCTTGCTAGAATGTAAACAACAATTTAAAAATGTCATTACAAAGTTCAAATAATATAATTTGGATGGAGAGCTTGTGAAACTGTGATGATCAAGCCGTCTCATCTGTGATTACAACAGCAGAATAAAATGGAGCTAATATCACGATTCATTTTTCTACCCGATGATACGTATCGTCACATTTATGTATCGCGATATATTGAATTTCAATACATCGTCCTATCCCTAATAGATATTAATATGATATAGCGTTGTTGTAGAGGTTGTGTTGTTGTTGTGTAACAACACATTATGTAATAACTCGACAAAATGTAATAAATTTTCACTTCGTTATGTAATAACACCCGCATTTTGTAATAATCTGCCGCATTTTGTAATACACAGCCTGAACACAATATGTGTTCAGGCATTTTGTAATAAATTATTACATATTGCGGTGGTTATTACAAAATACGGGAGTTGCACTTTTTTTTGATGAAAATGTAATAATATGGTGCATTATGTAATAGCCAACCAAAATGGATGTCTTCATTCATAAAAATAGTTATAACATTATAACAACAATTTTTATTTGATGCATTCTAGCATGAATCATACTGACTCAAAATTCATTTTAAAAAGATGCTATTAGTTCAGTAGATTAGTAGTATCATTTAATTGGTCAGAAACTGTACTTGAGGGTTCATAGAGACATAGAAACTGCACGACACTGAGTGTTATACTGACACAAACATCTAAGTACTGGTACACACAAATGTCAGGAGACACACACACACACACACACACACACACACACCACAATATGTAATAATTTTTTACAAAATGCGGGGAAATTTATTACATATTGCGTTCAAGCTGTGTATTACAAAATGCGGCAGATTATTACAAAATGCGGGTGTTATTATAATGAAGTGAAAATGTATTACATCTTGCCGTGTTATTACATAATGCGCTGTCACATTGTGACCATTGCTTATGGCCACCGCATCGACTGCAGAGACTCCTAACAACCATCCTGGCCTTACAGCACACTAGAATGGGCCAAATCCCATTCACTGAGGAGACACACAACAGATCCAGCCATTGATAAAGTGAAGGAGATAACCCTAGAGGGCTGATAGTGGGATGGGAATTACCAGCAAATAAACAAACAGTTCAAACTGAGCCAGTGCTCAGTAGGACTTGGAGGGAGACGGCAAACCCTTGTTGGGAAAAGAGATAGCCGACCATAAAGGATTAGGAGGGATCTGCAAACATATAAAGGAAAATGTAATGTTTAGTAAAGCCTAATGAGGCGTCAAGGCTGAAATGGTATTGGAACAGAAACAAACCTGGCCAATATTCAATATCTTTAAATTTGACAGTTTTCCTGCAAAAATTTCCACATATCCAGAAATGTATTTATTTATTAGGTTGGAAAAGCCTCTGAAATGGCATTTAGACCAACATGGGACACTAAAACTCTCCACTGAAATCCAAACAAATTCTTTTAGGGTTGGCAGCTCTTTCAGATATTCAATGGTAGGGAAACTATAGGATACATTACGCCTTTAAATTAAGAATTAATTTACAAAAAACATAATTGAACAATTGAAGGAATAAATAAATTGCAGAAGACAACGGTTACTGGTCGATATCTGATATTTAATAAAAGGCTAATATTGGCAAACCGCTACATCATTTTAACCCTAGTACACACTCATTAAACTAAAGCTAAAATCATAAACATTTACAATAAAATGCATCACAGTAATGATAAATGAGCCTTGGCTGATGCTCTCTGCAGAGGATAAAAGAGGAATTAATTTCCAAAATGCTACATATTTGTTGTGGATTTTTAATTTTTTTTTATTTTGTGCTGTCAGTCATTTTGTAAGATTACTTTTCTCAAATGAAAAATATTTAATTTTGGAACAAAAATATAATGTGTACCAATGTGCAACAAGTTCAGTCTATCATTCATGCATTTCTTAGACAGTATTTTTTATCAGCTTCTCATTCTCTTGCTTAAATATATTATATTTTTGTTATCTCAATGGACTTGACATGTTCAGTAGCACATAATAGATGTGCTGGTCTAATGGCGACTGAGTCCTGGGGATTTGTTTTGTTTGTAATGCAACTATTAATTAGCATTTCCCATATTACTGACTGTTTGGAGAAAGCGCCTGCCAAACTTATTTTGTTTCCCACCAGCACTAGTATTATAATAATTCCCTGATGAGGCAATATTTTAGTGTTTAGTAGTCAGTGTTTACACCACATTTGTTGCCAAGGGACAAAAAGTAAAAACTGCTGATAATGATTGGTTCTGGCAAAGGCAAATGCTTTTATGTAAATGCCTGTCCCTAAAATGTGACCTGGAAACAAAGGCAACTTAGCGGTGAGTGTACAGCTAAGTGCATTAGTGGATCAATTAAACACTAGTCTTCCTTAATAAACAGCCTCCACTGGGGTTGCTATAGCAACTGACCTGAAAATGCAGTGGAAAAAGGAGGGAAAATAAAGGGATTGCACATAGAAATCCCTCATATTACAGGCTGTCCATTTGTCTTCATCATGCAAACAAAATATTCCTGCTTAGGTACAATTTCCATTTATGACTTAAAATGCATTATGGTGCCTAGCACAGCCTGACTCATACAAACAATGTGAACACATTACATGAATATCACATGAATATGCAATATTATCATAATCATACCATGTATGAATACACAACACATTGTAGTGACAGTAGTCATATTGGGTTCCTCTATGAGAAGTGACCACAGTGTCATGAAAGGAGAAACAGCTCGGACTCTGTGGTCAGCCATGCTCCTTCTAAAGCGTTCTGCATATTGATCAAGTTGGTCTCATGGTGTGAAAAGAAAAGAGTTTGGCAGCAAGCCAGATGCTACGCTGCTGTTCATATCCATACACGCTGGAGAGAAACGACACTCGAGATCCACTTTATTAGGTATACCTCCCTTCCAACAGAGTCAGGTATGAATACACATGAATAAACATGGATATACAGCATATAGACAGGGTGGAGAGGTTCAGTTACTGTTCCGCTAAATGTTGATTTAAGTAAGTTTGATGGTTGGTCCCACCTGGGATTTTGGCACTACGGTGTCTAGATGAGAGCAATCTCGGAACCCATCGTCTATCGGTCTGACGATGATTAAACTCTGGGGGCGACGGCCAATATTTCAGGGTTTCCGGTGTAGCCAGTGGACATCCGGGCCAAGACTTCCTCTTCCGTGCGCCGCTGGCTACGCGGGAAACCCTGAAATATTGGCCGTCGCCCCCAGAGTCTAATCGTCGTCAGACCGATAGACGATGGGTTCCGAGATTGAGATGAGAGAGATCCGAGGAAAACTGGTTCAAGCTAACAGCAGATGTGCAAAAGGGCATCTGAGAGCCACAACTGCTCCAACCTTGAAGTGGATGGGTACAGCAGCAGAAGACAATGCCAGCTTCCACTCCTGTCAACCCTTCTTTGGCTGCCATGGTCAACCTAAGCATTGTTGCTGAACAGTTCCATCCTATCATGTCTATCATCAGTCTAGCTGTTGTCAAATGGGAACTTCCAGCAGGATGGTCCCAAAGTTTCGTGAATTGAGCTAACCCTTGAAATGCAAATATGTGCTCTGCACATGAAAAGCATTAGAAATACTTTAGCCCAGTGGTTCTCAACGTGGGGTCCAGGGACCACCAGGGGTCCTTGAGGGGGTTCCAGGGGGTCCCCAGCAAATTGATGAATTGTTAAACTTCACCATTATTTCATTTACAAGAAGTTAACACAATTAGGGAATGTAGAAGACTGACTGTTTTGATCATAGTTTCATTATTATCCTATAGTCATGGGATTCCATCTAATGTGGACTAAATTAGGGGTCCTTGATATGAAAAAGATTGAGAATCAGCCCACCATGAAAGGATTATGTCAAGGAGACATGACTAGAAACAGTTAATAATCTGACATTGAAATGGAAAATAAGGGGTGGATGTACATTTACCCTCAACTCTGGTGACCCTGGTTTGATTCCCAACTGATACAAAGACGTTGCCCGCTGTGAGTAAAGTCTTCATTTTTAATTTCTGGGTTTGGGTTAATTCAATTCAATTCAATTAAAATGTATTTGTATAGCACCATCTCATACAGAATAAAAAACAGCAAAAATGTGCAAATAAACAAAAACATCCATGCATACAAACACATAAAAACACATATACATACACACATACAAACAAACATAATGTACAAATACAGTGTGTTCATTTAAGAAAATGCTTGAGTGAAAAGGAAGGTCTTTAGTTTGGTTTTGAAAGAACACAGTGTTGGAGCAAGTCTAAGATCAGCAGGCAAACTGTTCCATTCTTTAGGTGCATAAATACTGAATGCCATCTCACCAGTCTTTGAAAGTGCTCTAGGCACATGGAGGAGATTTCTACTTTGTGACTGGAGAGACAGCATGTCTGAGATGTACTGTGGAGCCAGACCAGCAAGTGCTTTGTAAACCAACAGAAGGATTTTGAATTGTATTCTGAAAACAACAGGTAGCCAGTGAAGGTTCCGGAGGACTGGAGTTATATGGTCAGGATCTTTTTGTCCTGGTAAGAACTTGTGCGGCTGAGTTCTGGATAAATTGTAATCTATGGATTGTTTTGTTTGAAAGACCGATAAACAAAGAATTGCAATAATCCAGCCTGCTCATGACAAAATCCATGCATGAGTTTCTCTGATTCAGATTGGGAAAGAAAGCCTCTGAGTTGGAAAAAGGCAACCTTGGTGATGCTGTTGATATGATCCTTAAAGATGAGTTCGCCATCCATGGTTACTCCTAGGTTTTTAATCTGGTCACTTGTTTTTAGTGATCTGGACTCCAGGTACTCACAGACTAGCTGTCTCTTGGCTTTAGCACCCACAATCAAAATCTCAGGGTTAGGGTTTCTTATTTAACCGAGACCTAAATCATACCCTAACCCTAACCCAAAGTTGTTTCACTTGCCCACACTTGACCGTCAGCTAACCCTTTCACGTGATGAACGAGAGAAAACTGCGCAAAATTGAAAGCATTCTCGTCCAATTTGCGCCATTGTCACATAATTCAATTTGCGGTGGTGGTGCATAATGTTCACAGAACCTGTGTCCACATGTAATCTGCATTTCACAGATCATGCTCATTTCAATTTTATGAGACTGTGTTGTCTGAAGATAAAAGGGGTCCTACCTGGTACGAGCTAGGTGGACCTAAGTGCATATGCATTATGTGTCATCATAGATTCTGACAATATAATCAATGTACAATGTAGTTATAATGCCTATTGCTGTTCCCTCTGTTTAATCTATGGAAAGCATTTTGTTACTTTGAAAAAGTGTTTTATTGTTATTACATTATTATTATTATTATTCACATAAGGCCTGCTATCTGTGGTGGAAAGTAACTAAGTACATTTATTCAAGTACTGTACTTAAGTACAGTTCTGAGGTACTTGTACTTTACTTGAATATTTCCATTTTATGCTACTTTGCACTTATACTCCACTATATTTTAGAGGGAAATATTGTACTTTTTACTGCATTACATTTATTTCACAGCTATAGTTACTAGTTACTTTTCAGATCAATATTTTATATTTAAATCATTTGATCATCTTTATAAAATAACTATAAAATTGCATATTTATAGATTAGACTACCCAAAAGTATAGCTAAATTGTTAAGATTAGCTTCACGTTGACAACTTTAAAATGCTGCTTACATGTACATGTATGTCAATAAATCAGTATTAATATTCCAATAATTTATGAAAAATATAACTCTCTAAATGGGGACAGTTTGCATAATGAGCACGTTTACTTTGATACTCTAAGTACATTTTGCTGCCAATACTTATGTACTTTTACTTAAGTAAGATTTTGAATGCAGGACTTTTACTTGTAATGGAGTATCTTTACATTGTTGTATTGCTACTTTTACTTAAGTAAAAAATCTCAGTACTTCTTCCACCACTGTCTGCTATCCAAGGTACTGGCTGGTATTTCAACAGCAAGAATTCATTAGTTTTTGGAAAATATAGGACTAGACTATGAGATAAACAGTAAGCTCAGATAAATATATCTAATATATAATATCTATATATATATATCTATATATAAAAGTTATAGTGAGAATCCTAGTGTTTTGGGTTTCTTTTTAAAGATATACAAATATGTGAACTCCCTTTTATTAAACTAGGTTTTGTCTTTTAAAGTGGTAATTTATTTTTTTGTCTTTGTCTTTGGTGTTAAGTGTTCATTGCTGTGGTGTTTCTGCACTGAGCTTCCCGGAGACTCACCTGTCAATCAAACAGTGTGGGCGGAGCTTGGATTTTCTGTTGATGCAGTTTGAGTTTCTGTAGGTGGCGCTCTTTTCTTTGCCTGTTCAGCCATGGTGGCTATCACTGCTCATGCTAACTACCCAGTTCTCCTTCTATTTATTCCGAACAAACCAGAAACGTAAAAAACGCATCACTTCCTGTGAGTCAGAGGATTTTTCCCAGGAAAGAGCTACCAGACACCGGGTGTTTAGAACAAATGTAAAAGCTTTCATGAACTGGCTATAAGTTGAATCGCTACTGTATTATTTTTAAAAGAAAGCTAAAAACTTATTTCTTCACTTTAGCCTTAAACTAGCTCTGACTTTCCTGATACAGGCCTGAAACTCTTTTTTGCACTTTGCTTTGCACTTATGCACTGCTGCACTTCTTTTAAAATGTTGTATTTTACTTGATTTTACGCATTCTATATACTCTATTTTTTAACATTATTTTTATTTATATTATTATACAGTGGGTTTTATTTTCCATCTTATGCATTCCTCATTTTTATCTTATCTTTACTATTATTATCAAGTGGGTTTCATTCTCCATTTTATTTTACATTAATTATGGCATTCTATCCCTGTTTTTATGCTCATTCTATGTCTATTTTCATGTGAAGATGCATTCTATGTATTCTATTCTCATCTTTATGCATGTAATTTCTTTGTTGTAAAGCACTTTGAGCTGCATTTCTTGTATGAAAGGCGCTATACAAATAAAGTTTATTATTATATTATTATTATTATTACTGTGTTATATCAGTGGGTAATAGAGCATAACAAAACAGACATTCATGTATATGAAAATGTTGTGGATTTTTACTTTCAAAGCAATAGCATAAGGAAGATGGTTGAAGGTATATGTCCTGAGTTCTTAGTCACTGACAAGCTTGATTCATGTATGCTGTTGGATGTATTGTGTGTGTCTACTGGACGCAATGATACATGCTGTGGCTTGCACACTCCATCGCTGCGTTGCATAGCCAGAGACAGAGACAGGATAATGAGCAGAATCTCGAGCCAATCTTCATGTCTGTGCACAGTGGCGAGACAATGGACGTCATTTGGCAGCAAAAGGCATTTGTATTGAATTTGGAGAAATGTAAGGCAATTAGGTCAGGGGGAAATGCAATTGATGGTCACATGAGCCAGCGATGCACATGCCTTCACCACATTTGTAACTCTTTAGCTGTGAATAACTCCTGTCAAGGTTGAATGCTGAGGGATTAATCATCATAAATTTGAGCTGGACGAACGAGGGAGAGCAGGCATGCTTCCGCAGAGCTACATTCAAACACCAGGACGGAAAATAATAAAGAAAAATTGCCTAAGCAGAACGTATTATTGCCTACCTAGAAAACCGTACTGACATTCGTTAGGACTAGAGACGGGAGACCTGATTCTTTTTCTTTCCGATTTTGTCTCCAACTGATATTCCTATACTGTTCGGTTATCCATAAGCAACCAGTCTATGAAACATGAATGAAATAACAGGCAGAAAAATAACATACAAACACCATTTCTCAACCGTTTTCATATCAAGGACCCCTAATTTAGTCCACATTAGAGCCACGGACCCCCTTTTTATGAGATTCTGTCTCTCAGACCCAAATCTGAGAATGTTTTCATTGTTAGATATGATTTTGTCCAGAATCCCATGACTATCTGTATTGTAGGTAGAGAGATAACAGAGAAACTATGATCAAAACAGTCATTCTTCTACATTCTCTAATTGTGTTCAATGAAATAATGCTGAAGTTTAACAATTCATCAGTTTGCTGGGGACCCCCTGGAACCCCCTCAGGGACCCCTGGTGGTCCCCGGACCCCACGTTGAGAACCACTGCTTCGGGACATCTGAAAGTTAACATATATCTAAGACAGGCTTGATTTATTTTTTTTTTGCTGTGCACCAGGTTGAGTAAGAATTATAGCCGGGCTTTGCCTTAAAGGTCTTGAGGTGGTTTTAAAAGTGAAACGGCTCATCATGCACACCTAAAAAAAATGAGATGATTTTCTGCGAGTTTCAGTGTGCCGCACATAATATATAAGATGTGTGTAACACTTAGTTAAGTAGCCCCTTGCTTTTCAAGACACATTAAATCTCTTTATGAGAAGGCAGTCCTTTCTACATATTGATCCGGTGTTAAATAATCATTATAGCCTCCGGATTTTAACAGTTTAGTGATTAGTGGCGCTGTAAGTGAACCATTTTTTCCCGGGGTGACAAAAAAAAACGGGCTTCAAAATAGTTATTCCTGAAACGGCCCTGTGTATCGAAGTATATTGAGATTTATTTTATGCAAAAGAGAAGGGGCTGACAGATGACTTCCACGGCAATATTACCGAGCATCCATTGTTTTTTTGCAAACGCAGGACACCTAATGAATCGTATGTGTGAGTTGAATGCGGGAACCAGTGACACCGCCGGGGGGCCCTGTTATCCGGTCCGCCTGCTTAAAATGCGCAAAGGACCAAACTATGCTAATTGTAATGATAAGTTCCCTGCAATTTTGGTTCTGAGGATGAGATAATTTTCTCAAACACAACGCCCTTCAGATAATTCTGTGGATGGAGTGTCTCATCTCAGCTGAAGTACAGGGGTCATTAAGTGTTGTAGTGGGGAGCTAACTGGGGATGGATGCCCCCCCCCCCACCACCCCTCCCCACCCACCCCCCCACCCCATCACTTCTCCACATACAGTTGGTTCTTCCAGTCAGTCGCTAATGGTAGTATAGTACAGTACAATTCGTTGCAATTTTCTATATTTGGATTTTAACAACATCCAGCTATATAAATAGATGTAAGTAAGTAATGCAGATAGTATATATGTGACAAAATATGTATTAACTTTGCTATTAGGGCAAGAATTTTCAAGATACTACCATTGCCAAACCACTCCATTGTGTTACCACTAATAAGCCCCCGTGTAACAAAGGCGAACAACAAAGGCATGTTGGTGCCATGAGTGCCATCAATTCATAAAGAGAATCTATTTTTCCTCGGGCGAGGGAGAATTTATTGCACCTCAAGCCTGGAGAGCGGAGTGCTGAGCGCTCTGCTAGAGGCCCAAATGGATTTTCAACTACGGACCCTAAACCTTTCAAACCACAACGCTGCTGAATAGCAGTTAGAGGTTGCCATGCCAACGCCATCTAGAGGGACATTTCAGCTGCATCAGAGAGAAAGCCTGGCCAGATGTCTTCAACAATTTGCTCTGAAAAGATTCACCATCCGCCATGCTCATTAGAGACCAGCAATCAGAGGAGCAGGGGAGATACGTGGCTTTCCCCTCTGGAGCGGCGCATCTCTCCATCTCTCTCTCCCACCTTTAGAAAAAAAAGAGAAGATGGCCACTAAAAGATGGCAGCCCTCTCAGATGTGCAGCCCATTCCATTGGCTGTTTTGGTGTGTATTTTCTGAAATATTTATGTCTTATTTCTGCATCTGTGACATGCCCAGTGTAGTCTGCAGCTGACACGCTCTGGCAGTGCAGAGAGGCATCTGGCCAACAGAGAAGAGAGCGAGCAACTTTTTGAATTATTAATGGTATAAATCAACACCTGTGGTGTGGCTGACAGTTTGAGGAGGCAGAGTGGGCTGCTGCTGTCGGCCTTGGGAAACCTCTCAGACCGGCCAGGACAACAGCTAAGCTAATAACCCTCACTGCTCAGCATGGAGCCTATTAACATATGGACTAATGTTACACCAGAAAAATGCCTCCATCTTGGAATTTACAATCACGTGATCACAAAATTATTTCCTCAATCGACTATCCCCCCCAAATGTCCCAATGGCTTGCAATTTGGCCCAATCATATCGCATTGTTCTGCATAGATATCAGCAAATACAAATTTGCAACTGACAGCAACCTGAACAATTGCAATCCTCGGAATTTTGCTTCAAAAAACAGAGAACGCGTGAGAAATATCTTCAATTTTTTTCAAAAAAGCAATGGTAACACTTTACAATAAGAGTCACTAAGTTAAGGGTTAGTTAATGCTAAATTACATTAACTAACCCTTAATTAACAGTCAACTAATGTGTAATTTACTAATGGTGTTCATGTTTAATGGTTTACTAAGGTATTAATTTATACATTATTTAATAGTTTATAAAGATGACTATTAAATAATGTATAAATTAATACCTTAGTTAACATGAACACCATTAGTAAATGATTACCAGACACATTAGTTAACTGTAACTAACCCTTCACTTAGTGACCCTTATTGTAAAGTGTTACCAAAGAAACTTCAAAATGACGCATTTTGAGTTCCATTAATCTAAAAAGGAGCTGGAAGATGAAATGATGAAAGATGAAATGCGCCACAGTTATTCTGTGACCACTTTCTCCAAACACTGGTTTCATGCTTATGAAGTCATATTTGAAGATAATAGAAAAATGGTAGACATCTGTAGACATGGAGAATTCCTTGATTCGAATGGCAACTCCCTTATCAAATTGGCATTGCTCTTAACAGACCTCTAAAATGTGAAAATGCATTTCGGCTCTCTGGCCTTCATCAGGGAGTGTGAGAAAGAAGCAGATTGTCAGCATACAGAGATCTATCAACCTTAACTAGTATAGGGAAGAGACCATAACTAGTGTAGGACTTCAATTCATCACAATACAAGCTCTTTTTACAGTAAATGCCTGCTGTATTGTCATGTCATTCTTGTTAAAAAGTTTTTTTTATCTCAATCAGACTAACCTGTATTAAGAAAGGAGTAACGCTTTATTTTCCGGGTCTGAAATTTCCTAATAATTTCCTAGAAAGGAACTGTTAATTTCTTAGGAAGTTTCCTGGAAAGAACCATGAAATGATGTACTAATTTTAGGGAAAATAGAGAAAGAGTTCAATGGTAGCTGGTAGTTGGTAAGTTCCTCGAATTTCTTCTGTTGTTTCCAAGACAGAACCATGAAATTATGTAGTAGTTATACAGAAAGTTAGAAATTAACTAAAATTAATTAAGAATTCAACAAATAATAATAATAATAATGATAATAAACTTAGCACCTTTCAAAACAAAGTTACAAAGTGCCTCACAAGACAAAATAAGGACATGGTGGACAACAATAGTAAAAACAATTTTAAAACAGTTTAAAGGTTATACAATATTTGGAAGGAAATATAGGAGCTACATATGAGGAAGAGTATAATAAGGAAAATAAAACATTATAAAATAATTAAAATAATCAATAAAATAAGGAACAAGAGAATGACTTTGTATAATAATAGGTTTTAAGAAGTGACTTAAAAGGTGAAAGTGAAATCATCAATATAGAAATAACTATATTATAGAATTATACGAATAATGACTTCTGATAATTGACCTCTGCCTATTATTTTCCCAATAAATAGTTATTTTAGAAATTGACAGTATCTTATCAGCTACCAGACTGCTTTAATTTTCTAATAACTACTACATCATTTCATGGCTCTTTCCAGGAAACTTCCTAAGAAATTAACAGTTCCTTTCTAGGAAATTATTAGGAAATTGTGGACCCGGAAAATAAAGCGTTACCAAGAAAGGTTACATTGAATGAAAACTAAAAATAAATAGAAGGAACATTTTTTTATTTGAAAGTAAAGATTAGCTCAGTCCTCTTGGTTTCTAATTCGACTGAAAATGCTATGAGCACCTTCCAATTACTGCATTGCCTTGATGTTTTATTACATGTATCCCAGTAGCGCTGTCTTTTTTCTATGGGCTAATCCTTTCCTGGTGCACTGTCAGTAAACAGAAAGGTAAACTGAAATGCTGAATGTAAGGTAGGCCATGTATCTGTGGTGTTAATGCCTCAAAGTCAAAGCCAACCCCCTCGGTCTTCAGTATCTCACGTTGCTTTGTGCCTACAGTGCCATCTTTAGCAGGTAGTAGGTGTGAATCAAACATGTATAAGACTACATGTATTGATATATGTGGCACTAGAGGCCATCCTCCTCTGGGATTTACTTAACTGGAATCAGATGCGCTTGTTTGATGATCCAGACCTTGAAGTAACCCCCCCCCCCGCCCACAATTCTAACCAGACATAGACTGGGCCTGGTGGAGGCTTATCAGTGTTAATGGTGGACAGCTAAACCAATAAAATGTGTGTGGGGAAGGGTGGGGGGGCACTTGAAGTTTAATGGAATGAGGCACTTCCTGGGGCTTTGATAGGGGGGTTTACGCATAGCCGGTTCTCCCTATAGGCTGAATAGGCAAATGCCGCGGGCCTCAAGCATCCTTTAATGTTTAAAAAAAAAAAACAAAAAAAAAAACATATCTTACCATTCTTATTAGATACATGACGTGCCAATGATCATAAACCAATCAAAAGCACTGATTCGGAGAAGGCCCACCCCCCAGCAAAAGATGGATCTTATTGGCTGCCTCTTTATTTTAATTTTTCAGAGAGCCACATTCACCTTTGTATTTGTTACATTTTTTTTTTTACATTATTTTGACATTCATTTGCTGCATCTTACAAACACACAATGCTTCAAACACTACATTTTTTACTCAGTCTTTATTGCTTGATGGATGGAGGCCCCCTCTTAAAAGGGGGCCTCCACAGAAAATTTTGCCCGGGTCCTCCAGCAGTTTAGAGCCGGCCCTGGGGGTTTACGTACGGAGAACATGGCAGCCGGGTCCCCACCCCGTTTAGAAGACAGCGCAGAGTGAAATGGACTGGCCAATAAAACACTTACCACATACACACACATGGCGGGCTTTAAAGTTGATCAGTAGGCTCTGCATCACGACACCCGCATTCTCCCAGTCATGTTTTTTTTTTTTTTTTTTTTTGCAGAATGAAAGATTGGCCTTAAGTTGAGCTCTGACATGGGAGGCTGGCTTCAATTACCTCTCCCCGCAGTAGTGTACAGCGTTAACAGAGGGAGAGCGGCTCTGGTAAATATCACACTTCCTCTGCGGGCTTCCTGAACAGAGCGTCTGATCAATCCGAGTCACTGATATCACCCTTCATAATTGCAAATATTGAGCCGTTCTCACTCTCCTTCGCAGATGTTTTGAAAACTTTGGCGCGTAAGTGGATTAGAATTTGCGCATCGATGCCCAGCAAACTTTCCAGTGTTAATACGTATTGATTTTTCAGCGATAATTACAAGTGTTCATTGTTCGCTCATAGAGATGATCTGGCTGTGAGGCAGCTTTTCAAAACGGCCTATACAAATCGTAAAGGAATAGTTCACCCAAAAATTAAAAATTCTGTCATCATCTACCAACTTTCTCATTGGACTGCATCCAAGGGTATTAATTCATATATAGAGACAGGTAGACCATATTAGCCAGCCACCCTCCAATGGTAGCAATGTGTGGTAAAATGTTAAAGGAATAGTTCACCCAAAAATGAGAATTCTGTCATCATCTCCTCACCCTCATGCCAAATGAAACACAGGTGAAATTTGTTAGTCCATATAACACACAGGGAGGTTGCCAGCACCACTTGGTAGCAGCCTTCTCCAAAACAACTGAAGTCAATGGGGACCTGTTCTTTAGAGTTCCAAAACAAAAACAGCCAAACAATCACACTGTGAACAGAAAGACCTATACACCATTATTTGTTGCAAATCAATCAGCTGTAGTTAAGATTTGCACTAAATGATGGTGTAAATATACTGTAGGTCTTTTTGGAACTCTGAAGAACTGGTTCCCACTGACTTCAGTTGTTTTGGAGAAGGCTGCTATGGAGTTGTGCTGGCAGCCTCCCTGTGTGTTATATGGACAAACTTCACCTGTGTTTCAACTGGCATGAGAGTGAGGAGATGATGACAGAATTTTCATTTTTGGGTGAACTATTCCTTTAAGTGTTAAAGGATACTTCCAGCCATGTTTCAATGTTAAGCCCATTTTCCCGTGTGCCTTCTCTCCCTTATGAAATTCCTGTGGAATTTCTGTGGTCACCTGTAGCTAGATGGATTTTGCGGCTACAGTTCTACACTTTATGTATATTTTATACTTTTTTTGTGGTATTTTTGTGGTATTTCTAAATGGTATTTCTAATTTTTTTTGTACTTCATTTCTAATTTTCAATGGTTTGGGACAACGCACATTAATGAACATTCCTGTAAATGTGCCAGAGTTAGCCAAAAGGGCAAATTTTCATCTGTAGTCCCGTAGTCCTGTAGTCTGTAGTTTAGATATTGCAGTTGCTCCCTAAAATAAAAATGTGTGTGTCTCCATATCGAAGAATAAAACTTGCTTACTTACCATCATATTCTAATCCATTTCATAGGAACTACCTTCAAGCGGAAAAACTCTCTTCCTCAGCTGAGTGGCTTGAAATGAGGCAGGATGTAATTCTAGAACAGTGATTCTCAACCTTTTTCATATCAAGGACCCCTAAATTAGTTCACATTAGGGCCACAGACACCAATTTGATGAAATGTTGTCTCTCGGACCTAAACTGAGAATACTTTTATTGTCAGATATGATTTTGTTCAGAATTCCATGACTACCTGTATTGTAGGTAGAAATAGTAGGTCAAAATAGTCATTCTTGTACATTCTGTTAACTTCTTTTAAATGAAATAATGGTGAAGTTTAACATCATCAATTTGCTGGGGACCCCCTGGAACCCCCTCAAGGACCCATGTTGAGAACCACTGTTCTAGAAGATGTTAACGAATGGTTAGAAGTGTCTAACACAAAACAGTGTAAGTAAAGATGATAGATAAGAATGGTGTGACATTTCAAATGGGACACGCCTACAAAGTGCGATACAAGTGCGAAACCCTATTCAATTTCTACGGGCAAAACAAAAAAAAACGTAATTTTCTGTGGTCGCTTTTTCTGTGTTCTAATAATTTATGTGAAACGTATGTGGCGTTGTTCATTGCCCATAACTTTTTTTTACGTCTGTCAAACAACTGCATGATCATTATTATCTGGATGTCGCAAAATGCTAACAAGCTAGCAAACTTCCGTGCAAACTACCATTCGAGACAGGGATCGTGTTCGCATTTTGACACTTTAAGAAAAAACGGTAACACTTTACAATAAGGGTCACTAAGTTAAGGGTTAGTTCATGCTTAATAAGGGTTAGTTAATGCTTAGTAAGCATTAACTAACCTTAGCCCTTATTGTAAAGTGTTACTGAAAAAACATTTTAACGATCATGCTATAGCCATGAAAAGGTAACGACACCATATACATTTCACAAAAATTAACAAACTCAACTCACAATTAATAAACACAGACAAAGCCACCACAGAAAATGTTGATTTATTGTTTTGTTCATACAAATTGAAGGGTTTCGCACTTGTACCGCACTTTGTAGGCGTGGCCTCTTTTTTTGCCAGGTCATCGCCATTCTTATCTATGGTGACAATTTAGGGTGATGCCAGTCACATTAGCATTTGGATATTTAGAATTTTCTACTCTTTCTGGATTTGCACATATCTAAGATGACCGACAGTTTTCAGCCACTAGTAGTGCTAGTGAG
>NW_027283902.1:0-27093 GCF_046629955.1 Centroberyx affinis
TTCACTAGTTTAACAAGTTTACTAGGTTAACAAGTTTACTCGTTAAACAAAGGTACTAGTTTATTAGGTTAACAAGTGTACTAGTTTAACAAGTTTACTAGGTTAACAAGTGTACTAGTTAACAAGTATATTAGGTTAACAAGTTTACTAGTTTAACACGTTTACTAGTTTAACACGTTTACTAGTTTAACACGTTTACTAGTTTAACAAGTGTACTAGTTTAACAAGTTTACTAGTTTAACAAGTGTACTAGCTTAACAAGTTTACTAGGTTAACAAGTGTACTAGCTTAACAAGTGTACTAGTTTAACAAGTTTACTAGCTTAACACGTTTACTAGTTTAACAAGTGTACTAGTGTACTAGTTTAACACGTTTACTAGTTTAACAAGTGTACTAGTTTAACACGTTTACTAGTTTAACAAGTGTACTAGTTTAACAAGTTTACTATGTTAACAAGTGTACTAGCTTAACAAGTGTACTAGTTTAACAAGTTTACTAGGTTAACAAGTGTACTAGTTTAACAAGTGTACTAGCTTAACAAGTGTACTAGTTTAACAAGTGTACTAGTTTGTACTAGTTTAACAAGTGCACTAGTTTAACAAGTTTATTAGCTTAACAAGTGTACGAGTTTAACAAGTTTACTAGGTTAACAAAGGTACTAGTTTAACAAGTTTATTAGGTTAACAAGTTTACTAGTTTAACACGTTTACTAGTTTAACAAAGGTACTAGTTTAACAAGTTTATTAGCTTAACAAGTGTACTAGTTTAACAAGTGCACTAGTTTAACAAGTTTATTAGCTTAACAAGTGTACGAGTTTAACAAGTTTACTAGGTTAACAAGTTTACTAGTTTAACAAGTTTACTAGTTTAACAAGTTTACTAGTTTAACAAGTTTACTCGCTCGCTTCATCGATTCCCACATTACGAGAATTTCTTTCAGAAATGGGAGTTCTAAACAGCGAGGGAGGAGACAAGCTTGTTGGAAACTGGCAAAGTTGTAAAGCTTGACTTGGTCTAACCTCTGCCTGCAACATGTCCGACAAACTAATCAGCTGACATTTCTATTTTCAAATAAACACCTGAGCTGATTGTAGCTTGAGTCTGGCAAGTAGTAAATCTTATTATATTTCAGGGATGCTTTGGAGGAAAATCTATAGTTTTTGTTTGACTTTGTTCCACTCATTTAGACATACAAAATGTCTGCCCCCCCCCTTCCGTCCCAGCAGCATGGAGGCACAGCAACAGGTCCTGGCGCTGACCCAGTCCAGTCCTCCAGCGACGCAGTGAGCTCTTCTAAAAACAGGAGCTGCCCACTCATCTGGGCTATTCTGAGCTCTTTTCTCTCTCTGCATTAACACACTGACGGACTCTTTCATCAGCTGACATTAGATCCCGCTTATGATGAAAGGCCAAAACTAGTGCTAGCTGCCTTAGCTGAAAATAGCGCTCGCTCCGCACAGCTCCAATTAGCCTGCCGCTTGCCCCCCTTTAGAACAACTGTGTCAGAGAGAATGAGCTTTGATGGCAGCTTGGGACCCGGGCGTCTCGCTAATGGGAAACCACGTGGCACATCAAGAAATTATTACATAAAAAAAAAAAAAAAAAAAAAAAAGGTCAGATAAAATTGACTGCAGTGTCAATGAGAGGAGAGGAGTTTGAGCTCTAGACTTTTCAACTGGGCTCTCGACATGAGAGAGGGGAACTGGTTCACTGTTAGAAGACTACAAGTTCAAACTACAAATACAGTGCAGAGCTGAGGACTGGTGTCGAAGGTAAAAACACACAGCTGTTAATTTTAGAACTCAGTAATAGACTAAATGACTTGGTAAAGCAATATTCCACTTAGTCTTAACATGGGGGTTATCTGGCACTCGACCGCCATGAAAACCAGAATAGAAACTAAACACCAAGATCAGATGCAGCTGGATGAGTTTGTAGCGTTCAGATTTTTACTCCCCATTCATTTGAATGAGCCACAAAAATAACCTGAAAACTGACATTTAACACGTTGATCCCAACAACAGATCCTGCTGCTGTGATTTTTAATTGACGTTTTACAACATAATTTCGCCAAATAGCATTTTTTATTGACAGAGGAGAACATAGCGGAGGGATACCATCTAGGAGAGATAGTTCCTGTTTGGGAGACTGGATCTACTTTTATTTTTAAATAATAATTTTAGTGTAAACCGAGAATAGAAATGTTCACTAACGTGTTAAATGTCAGTTTTCAGGTTATTTTCTTGCCTCATTCAAACACTACAAACTCGTCCAGCTGCATCTGATCTTGGTGTTTAGTTTATATTCTGGTTTTCATGGCGGTCGAGTGCCAGATAACCCCCATGTTAAGACTAAGTGGAATATTGCTTTAAGATGGATATTTCTTTGCAGTGTGTGCTTTGCTCACAGTGAGCTCATCACATGAGCCGCTGCAGTCAGACATGTTGTCTCCTCTGCAGACGTTTGATTTTATTAGATGACACACTTACACTATAGGGGGAATAGTTAGGATAACAGGAGCACTCACACCCCGTCATGTGACTGGACCGGCCAACATGAAAAACACCACAAAACTCTACTGTGACCTGAAGCACTGTGGAGTAATAAGTGAACATGAACAGTGAGAAAGGAGCCGAGTCGGAAGACAGCTTTCACACCAACAGACTTTCAGGATAAACGTCTCCGGTTCAGAAAAAACCTTTCAGACGAGCTTGGTGTGAAAAGTCCTGAGAGCAGAGAACTGAGTATTGAAACAAGTGTCGAAGTGGAAGAGTGAGGAAAGTGAATGAGTAACGCTCTGCCTGCTTCAACAGCGCCCATCAGTGACACACACACACGGACCACAATGGAAATAAGCCTTATTGTGTCATCTTTTTCTGTTTGTTATGCATTGAATTGTCACGATATTCTGTGTTTTATATGCTGTTCTCTGCTTTTATGTTCATGTTTATGTGTATTTATTTTGAACGTGTAACAACAAAAAATGAATAAATAAGAAAAAAACTAGAAAATCCATCAAATAGGCAAAAAAGAAACAACAACAAAACCAAAAACATATGGTAAATTCTTGACAAATTAGTCAAAATGACATGTTAGAAAAGGAGTAGGAAGAAGTAAAAACTTATTTTGTCCTGCCTCCTTTCTCTAATGAAATCATCAATCACATCATCAATATATCCATATATAGTATATATAGTAATACATAATTACTTTGTACTTCTCATATTTTGCAAAAATTATTTTCTTCTTAAGCTGATATATATTTGTACTTTGCTTGATTTCTACATCTAAACCATTCCAGAGAATTGTGGAATAAACTCAATCAATCAATCAATCAATCAATCAATCAATCAATCAATCAATCAATAATCAGCAGCAGACTGTGGTCAAACTGGGCAGCTCCCAGTCTGAATGTGAGTAAAGCAGGAACATGAGGCTGGGTGTTGTGAGGAGAAGCATGCTGCTCAGCAAAGCCTCTCCCGATCATTTGAGTTGAAAAAAGAAGTTTGTTTAGATTTATCAACAATATGAGTGATATTGCTTAAATGAAAAAAGGAACATGAAGCCTGCCTGCTGATGCTGAGCGGCAGCCTGAGGCAGAGCTGCTGTCATACTGAGCATGACAACGTCGCTCCAGAGAGGGAAAAAGCATCTCAGATTACAGAAGTCACTGCTGGGCCTCGAAGCCACTTCCAGACAAAAGAAAAAAAAAAAACATAATTAGGGAAAAATAACCACAAAAAAACAATTAACAAGAACTTAGAGAGAAACAGGGATGAAAGGATCAAACTACATGCAAGATACAGTTAGAAGAGAAAACATTGCAACAGAATAAACAGCTCATTTGAGAAAAAAGAAAGTTAAGTTTTCCTAAATGTCTAAGAAGGATGTTAGATGCTGCTAATATAAGCAGCATGTAATATAACCTTTATGTGCTTATTTGTGCTCATTAAGCTTTATTAAAAGTATTGTTTGCTTTCAAAGTACCTCCTACTGTTTCTTTTTTTTTTTTTTTTTTTTACATATTTTACATAATTGTAATGATGTAGTGCAGGTTAACCTCTAGTAGAATAAAGAGTATCTTCTATATCCATTAGCACAGTATAAACTTTGCAATGTTACAAAACATACACCTAGGGCTATTTAACATTATTCATCAACATTTTTTTTTTCATTTTAGCTTAATAATGCTGTTTAGACAAAAGCACAAAAAAAAAGAGTAAATTACAAAGTGATTAATTGACGGGAGATAGTAACGTCTGACGTCGTCATGGCAACACGTGATGCCACAAAGTGCTGTCCCATTCCTCCTGTACCATTTCCAGGCTCAGGGCCCAGTCCATAGGGGGGACATTGGGATTGGGCCTATCAATACAGTACGTCTTGTTCTGGCTCTCCAGTACAGGATACACTGAAGGAAAATAACAGAGAAAAAGGAAGCTAACCAGGTTAAAACACGCAAGCAAGGACAGATTCCAATAATCCAAGTCGTGCAATTTTTGATTTTTGGGAAACCAAACCTAACATTTATGTGGTATTTTGTTACTCTGTCATGACGTTCGCCACATGGACGTCTCCACTTGTCACCAGACGGTAAAACGGATAACTCCAATGAGTCGGAGAGATCAGCCTGGTGTCTCTGTGAGTGCTGCAGTGAACTCTGTGTTACCTTGAAACATCCCAAACACGGTTTACAGTTTGAGGAGTTTGGAAACATAGTCCTCGGTGGCCCGGCGAGCTGCTAGCTGCTCCTATCAGAGAATCTGGCATCTGATCTGACACTTGACTTTCCAGCTGTCTGCGAAACACAATCGCTGCTCCCCGAGCAGAAACTGAGACGCACAGAAATATTTTTTCAGAACAGATGTGTGGATTTCAGATCAAGCTGGATGAAACAGAACACTTGGTGGAGGAGTGTAAGTGAGTATAAGTTTACTGATCATACTTCCAGTTATGTGAGACGCACAGAATATATGAATCAGCAGCTTAAAGGGACAAAGATCTCTTCATATAATTATAGGATACACATTCTGGAAGGACTTTAGGAATACATAAGTTCTTCCTCTGGTCTAAGACAGTCCAGTCACTCAGACCAGAAACAGAAGAAGTGAGACTTGGACCTGTGATGTCGTGTGATGATCAGACTGGATTTTCTCTGCATTAGGAAACAATTTCTGGTTCAGAAATTCAGCAAACTGCTCTACAATAAAGCTCATAAGTGCCCAAACCGATAAATCAGTCACCCAATAACTGTTTATGCTCCAGATGTTCCATCTAGTGATGTTAGTGCTCAATAAACAGGAGGCCAGTGATCATCACAAGGGAGACAAACACCGATATGAACAGAAATCAGTTATAGTTTCAGAAGGGCAATCATTTATGCTTTCTCTGCAGTATCTATATATCAGTGTGACACAATTTACTATGACATATGCTATGGATTGAAGCCATATATATATGTATGTCAGGCTAAAGTTTGCTGTCTCAGGCAATCAAACAAACTTTATGTAGCACCTTTCATGCAAGAGTACAATACAAAGGGCTTAACAAGATGGGATCAGTAAAGAGATACAGCACAATAATGAAAATGGGAATAATATATTAATAGTAATAATAATAATAGAAATTATAAAAAATATTAATAGTAAATAGCAATAATAATAAAGTAATAAAGCACTCTCCGAAACATTTTGCGCCCAAAGTTGAACTATATTGAACTTTAACCTCCAAACACCGTGTTTTGTAGGCGCCGGAGCACCAAGGAAAATAACTCCACATTAAAAACATATCGGAACCTGGCCAAAAAGTCACAGGCATGGCAGATAATATCCAAAAGAATGGGGATACCAGGTTAAAAAAATGATATTGCGTTATTGACATATTCAGAAGAAGCCTAGATAGCGTCATTGTTGAATTATTTCAGCTGCTTTGAACGATGTTAAGACCTAAAGCATTAACTTAGCACATTATTCATGTCATTAGGAAATCTATCTGCACCATTTAAAACGGACTGTTTACAGAAAAAGAACCTATTGGCTGTTGGAATTGTTATTAATAAACTGCATCTGGAAAGGTAAAAATATGTTTCTGTAGCCTACCGAGATTCCAGCTATATATACAATATACGCATTGCCGCTTCTGGTGTGAAAGCCCCATGAGAGACCAATGCATCACAGTAAAAGGGGAAGATTAAAATAAAACAGATTACTTAAACGCGAGGTAAAAACAAAATCAAGGTCAGATTATGATTGTATTATGATTATGATTGTAATGACACATTCTTATGTGAAAGCCAAACTCAAAAGCTGTGTCTTAAGATTTTGTTTAAAAGTGCTGACAGATGGGGATGGGTTAAGGAGTCGACCTTTACTGCTCAATTGTTTAAAACCATAAATCAGGTGTGGGAGACATAATAAGAAATAGTAAAATAATGAAGAGAAAAATGATGAAAAGAAAGGAAAGCGGAGCAATAGCTTGACTAAGATGGAGGTTAAAAGACTGGGACATGAAGGCTGGAATCTGGAGGAAGGAAAGGTGTGAGACAAATCATGGACTCCAGTGGTGCTGTGGCTTCTTCTTCGGTGGTGTTAATCGATGGATTATCGGGCAGCTCGGTTTCTGTATTTCTGTCCTGTTTTGGATAATCGGCAGCGCGTTTAACCGATGAGATGGGGGGGGGGTCAGACAGATGAGGATTCAGACAGCGGCCGCCGAGGTTTAGCCGGGGTTTAAGTCCCGATGACATCACAGGCTGGAGTCTCAGCTCTCCCGGGCTCCTAGGTCTCCGGGAGAGTCGTTCGGTATTCATCAATATTCAGCGTGCCGTCTTCAAACACTGGAGCGACATTAATTCTTAATTTGAGTGATGATCCCCTTTAAGAGTATAATCTCTTCTAGACCGAGGGCTGAAATGATTTCTGAAGCCCAAACTGAACGTGGCGTTCTTGGCCGGGCCGTAAGAAGGTGGAGAATACTGATGGAGCGCCCCGAAAGGAAAATCCTCTTACTGTTATATATATATCATCAATTTATGATTTTCATTGCATTCCAGCAGTTATTTTGTGATGAAGTGTTGCAATTAACTTTTTCTTTCGTACCTAATCTCCTTCAACCTGCCTCGTCTGCTTGTACGCCTGTTAGTGATTTTTTTTTTTGGGGGGTGGAGCTGGAGAGAGAGAGAGAGACGGCGATAGAGGAGAGAGAGTTTTTCAAGTCGAGAGTCAAACCCCCCCCCAACCTG
Source organism: Centroberyx affinis (assembly GCF_046629955.1). Taxonomy (NCBI): domain Eukaryota; kingdom Metazoa; phylum Chordata; class Actinopteri; order Beryciformes; family Berycidae; genus Centroberyx; species Centroberyx affinis. The sequence goes on from NW_027283902.1 coordinate 7,241, forward strand.
TCTCTCTGCTGCAGGGCATTCTGGTCTCTCTCCTGCTCCCGTGGGTGGAGAAACTCTCTCTCCTCTTCTCTCGGATTTCTCCCTGGATGATTGTTGAACGTCTCTCTAGAAAGAAGCCCCTCGCTCTTTGAATCTGAGGGACTGACACCAAAAAAACCTGACGTTTACCTGCTGAGGTTTTACATCCTGAAACATTTTCTCATATCAAACTCCACTGGAGCTGCTGGAAATATCTGGAGGTGACGTCACCTCGTCTACGATTGGCCGGTTATCCATCAAGAAGAAAAACACAACTACTGAATGCACCCAGAAAAGCAAAGTACATCACCAATAACTGTTTTTTTAACAGAGCAAAAGTGTTTTCCTGGTCCTTGTCTAGTCAGAGGAGAGACTACAACTGGGGACACACACACACACACACACACACACACACCACCTCATTTACATCCAAGCGCAGGCCTGTAATTTACACATCACTGGTACACGCTGGAAACAGTGGCACGGCCCGCCTCCTAGATCATCAGAAGCGTGTAATATGTTCCGGAAAAAAAAACAAAAAAATCCCCGACCGCTGAGCTCAAATGACAAAACCACAAACCCAGGGACTCCTAGCAGCTGGCAGCTCCCCGAAACGAGGATCGGCTGAGATGGATTTGGGTTGAGGATGATACTTTTTGTAAGCAAACCTCTCGGTGCCCCCCCCCCCCCCCCACTTCCCCCGGGGGTTATTAAAGATGACAAGACGGTAAACACTCACTGACATGTTGTGCTCCTATATTTTTGCTCTCTTGAAAACACAAACAGATCTACAGAGCCGCCGCCGCGGCCTCGGGTTACTGAGGGACGGGAGGGAGGGGAGAGGAGAGGGGGGGAGAGGAGAGGAGAGAAGAGAAGAGAAGAGGAGAGGAGAGGAGAGGCCGCTGCTGACGCTGCATGCCACCGCCGAGCTAAAAATTATACGAGAAACAGAAAAATGACTCGGTCTGTCCCGCAATGCATACTAACTTAGTTGGACTTTTTGCTGAATCTGAACTAGTGCGGATTAAAAAAAAAGAAAATAACGTTTTTTTTCTAGACAAGTTTCAGACTGAGGGAGCGAGAGAGAGGGGAGCTGTATATTTCTACGAGCCAGCTGTGGAGTCCTGCAGAGCCCCGGTTGCCAGTTTTCTGGGACGGCCCGGGGCGGCGCGGCACTGGATCTGCTGTAGCGCGGCAGGAGGGGTTTCAGATGGCCCCCCGGTCGCGTTTTTCAAAAAGACGCATTTCTAATCAAACTGAGCTATAAGTGTGCCAGGCTGTTAAGGCCGGGTCCTGCGGGGGGGTCGATAAACAGCCGCTCAGATACAGCAATGCAGGACAATATGTAATTAATGCAGCGCGACATAATCGGTTAAAAAAATGACACACACACACACACACACACTGACATGCAGACAACCCACCCAGAACCACATCGTTTTGCTGTGAACTCATGATGTTTCTAGTCATTATGAAGCCGTGTAATGGCAATCCAAATAAAGTTTTAATGACTGTGGAGCAAAACTTTACAGATTGAATGTAATAGAAAGCAGTGGACAGTGGATTGCACGATGCGTAGGTAAAGGATAATAAGGATAAAGCGAACCGGTCCATTTTCTCAAAATAAGTCCTCGCTCCACAGAGACTTCTAACACCAAATATCGATTCCCTCCGCCAAAGGAGGTCAGTGACTGTTAAAGGTTGGACACGGATTTGCACAGAACTTGGGATGAAGATTGGTTATGGGCCAAGGAAGAACTGATTCACTTTTCATGTCGATTGGCCAAAAAGGGGGCGTAGTGGTGGGCGTGGCTTATCACCAAAAGGTGCAGAACTGCCTTGCAAGGTGTCAGACATGGAGGTCTGCGCTCCACTGAGCACATTTTCTAGTTTATAGTGATTTTATTACAAGCTACAGTAATTTACAATCATCCGTCCAAGAAATAGTTTAGCAGGACTCTAACCATAGAAATGTCTGTAGCTAGCACCCATGCAACACTGTAGCAGAACTGTAACCATAGAAACGTAAACAAGTCTGATCAGATTGATCAATCAGCCTCTAACCAGCAATCAAAGATGTTGTGTTCTCCACATAAATTCAAAGTAATATTGTAAAAATATTGCATGTTTCTGACCTCGGTTAGCTGAGTGTTTATCTGCAGTCAGTAGTGAAATCTTCGTGCCACCAGGTGGCGCCAGGTAGTTTGACCAGAAATCAACAAAAGGGAGCGAACTTGACTGTGTTGTGTTGTTGTTTGTACTTCTGTTGCCTTCTGTTGTACAGAAATAACAGACCTCAGACTGCCCCCATTAGCCAATTAGAGCTCATTATTTAACAAAGCTATGTAATAAAGGATAATTTCTGATGAGATGTTAAATTCTTTAACGAGGCGACACAGACAGAAAGACCGGCCTGTCACATATCACCCGACCTCAGATCTGCACAGTCAATTAATGATAAATGAGTCACCGGCTCTGCAGACAGCACACAGAGAGCCACTGTTAGAGGGCTAATGGCCAAATGCTACTAACAAGCAAACAGAGCAACGGCTAATTAGGCACGGCAAACAGATTCTTTAAGAAGCAGAATGGCCTGGAAAACGTGTCCAGTGATAATAAGAGTTGATGCTTTTGACATTGCAGAAAGTGGAGCCTGGGGGCTGCAGTGACTCAGAGTGCCAGCTGTTGTTTATCTGCGGCTCCGAGGACATTCCCACACACACTCTCCAAGACGGATTAGGAACAGTAGTCACATTCAGATACATGGACAGACTTCCGTGGGCTGTAACCCACGGCAACCACTGACCCACAAGACCTTTGATTTGTCCCATTATATCAGGAGATTTACTGATTATTTATCCCAATGTGAAATGCAGAGAGTTGCAAGCCAAGATATCAATGTTATTTATGGGAATTATCTATCTATCTATCTATCTATTTATGTATCTATGTATGTATGTATGTATGTATGTATGTATGTATCGGTGGTGGATGAGTTGAGTCCCCCCCCCCCATATGTGAAGCGCTTTGAGTACCTAGAAAAGCGCTATATAAATGTAATCAATTATTATTATTATGTATCTATCTATCTATCTATCTATCTATCTATCTATCTATCTATTGACTATTTTTCCAGCAGATATTGGAGCGGCCTAGTGACTTTACTCTCTTCCACCCTGCCTGTCCCGCCGGCGGGTCGATCATTACATACACACGTTACGCGTCCAAGCTTTGTTCAAACCCACAGACCTTTATTTGAAATATATTCAAGATTCCAAGGTTTCCAAAGATACTATATATGTCATGCTGAATTAAAGAGTTGTGTATAGAATGAAGCACAAGACATCTATTTTTTTTCTATTTGGTGTAATGGAGCAGCCATTGGGTTTGAATATTTCACTCAATATAAGCTGCTGTAGCTTCAATGAAGCGTTGGAATAAGCAGATACAGAATATGTTTGTGATGTTGTCATTTTTTTTTTTTACTTTGAAGCTACATAGGGGAAATTTAAGGGGAAAATCAGAGTTCAAGGGGTTAAAACACATCCACGTCTTTGTGTTTTGTTTAAGTAGCATCTTATTTCTTGCACAGAAAATGGGTAAAAAAAAAAGTGGCTGAAGACGCCCACTGGAGGATGAAGAGATATTTCTGTGTGGTGCCCACAACAATTAACACCTCGTGTGGTGTCAGCGAAAACAAAGGAAGGAGAAGAAGGGAGGGGAGGCCACCCGGGGGGGGGGGCGGCGGAGAAAGAGTACATGAAGAGGAGGAGGAGAAAATGTGGGAGGAGTCTAGAGGTGCAGGGAGAGGAGAGGAGGCGGGTGTTATTAAAATGCCCGTGCGGTCGTCTCGGACGGCGTATGACGGAGAGTCACTTCAGCAGCAATCTGGAAGGTAATCAGGCCAATTTGTTACCTAAATGACTCGTGTCCCGCTGAATCCCGGGAGAAGAGCCGGTTTGAAGCGGCAGAGACGGCCGAGTGATTCGTCACGCTGACAGAAACAAAGCTGGAGCAGCACTTCCCCCGACAACAACTGAGCTAAACGCTACGGAGCAGGTGCAAACATATACTTCTATACATATGCTCTTCATAAACACTGTTTTACACAGAGAGTAAAATACGTTCTGACAAGAATTAACCCAATGATAAAGAGCAGGACAGGACAGGACAAGACAGGACAGGACAGGATGGGACAGGACAAGACAGGACAGGACAGGACAAAAAAAGCTCATGCCAAGACAATATAGGACAGGACAAGACAGGACAGGACAAGAAAGACAGGACAGGTAAGGGAAGGGCGGGACAAGACAAAATAGGACAGGACAGGGAAGGACAAAACAGATCAGGACAAGACAATATAGGGGAGGACAAGACAGGGCAAAAAGAAAACAGAACAGGACATTACAAGACCAGACAAGACAGGACAGTACAGAACAAGACAAGATGGGACAGGACAGGACAGGACAAGAGAAAGCAGGACAGGACAAAACAAGATGGGACAGGACGGGACAGGGCAGGATAGAATGGATCAGGCAGCAGGGGAAAATAGAATGTGAGAGAAGGGAAGGTTTGCTCAGTAAGGTTTTGTCCAATCTGCTCATGTACACCTGACTAATGCGTGCCTTTCGTGTGTGTGTGTGTGTGTGTGTGTGTGTGTGTACACGCATGCGTCTGTGAGACTGCAGAACATTTCTCTGTCTGTGTCTGTCTGTGTTTGGTAACATCCATTAGACTCAGAGCAGAAACAGAAAGAACACGAGGTAAACAGAATATAACCACACACACACACACTCATGCCCAAATGTGTTTTTCTATGTGTGCGTGTGTGTGTGTGTGTGTGTCAGCGCTTTACCACTTTCATTGCCTACGTACACACTGCAACTAAATGCGGTTGTCACTCTTCATTGGAGCTTAATCCTGTTGTTCCATCTTCCATGTTCACACAGTTCGGTTAAGGAGAGTGAGAGCCGCATTCTACAGCCGAGCTCACTCCCTGAAAATCCAGGTATTGACGAATGAATCTAAGAGTGGATTCGGTCAGTCTGAGCAGTGTGAACCAGAACTAGACCAGACAGCTGGTTATGTTACGCAGAGGTAGGATGTAAGAAAGTAAAAAAATACTTCATTACTGTACTTAAGTAGGGTTTTCAAGTATCTGTACTTTTCTTTCACTGAAGACTTTTTACTTTTACTCACTGCATTTCAAAAGAAAAATCGGTACTTTCTACTCACTACATTTTCAAAACTCGTTACTCTTGGGAAACCATCAACTGACTTTTAAATTATTTTTTTTTTATTTTCCACATCAGACGGCTTCCATCCCGGAAGCAGCTGATCAAGAGCCAGATGTGATTGGCTGCTTGTTCGGCAAAGCGACACCACAAAGGAAGGAAAGGGAGAGAGAGAGAGAAGCAACATGAAGAAGAGAGAAGCAACAAGAGAGAGAGAGAACGTTTGTGAATTCAGCTGATAGAATTAAAGTTAGTGATCTGAGCTGCAGACTCTTTCTCATCTGGGATTCAGAGGAACGCTCAACAGAAAACCAATTTAGAACATTAGAAATTTTGGAAAAGGACTTTTGGAGAACGACTTTTACTTTAATACTTTAAGTAAATTTAAGACCACATACTTTCATACTTTGACTTGAGTAAAGGATTTGAAACGGTACTTCAACTTCTACCAGAGTATATTTTTAGATGAGTATTTGCACTTTTACTTGAGTAAGGAATTTGCGTACTTCTACACAGCAGCACAGCAGGAGGCTACGTACGCTTCTTCAAAGAGAAAGAGATTGAACCAGTCCTTTATGTATCTTCCAAGGATGTACAGAATGTGCTGACTTTAGAACAGGTCGCCAAAGTAGAATATAAGCAACACGTTATCTCTTAAGTTAGAGCTTCCATGGACATCTCGGAGACATCCAGGAGCCACTCTGACAACAAGACCTCTGGCATAGTAAGTTATGGCACAAGGGTTACAGTGAGGTGACCATACATCATGAAGCCTTACATTCCCTGAGGTGACTCCAGTTCAGCTGTTAATACATATGTTGACTTTTCCTCCACAGAAGTTGTTCCTCCAGTTCTGTGGTCTTGGGCTCAAATGTTGCCGTTAAAAGTATCATATCCATGAGGTGGAAAAAAGAGAATATAATGCCGCTCTCAGTGGTGGTTGTTATGGATAAATTGATGCCTCTGGTTACTGGTGTTACTGGTGTCAAGTAAACTGAAAATACAGGTAATGGTAGCCACCATATTGGTCTGAAGTAAACATTACTATGGTTACAGATATTGGGCCTCATGCAGGAAGCGATATACGAACAAATTTTCCCCTATCTTTGTTTGTATCCACGATTTGTTCTTATTTTGTTAGTACCCATTGATTTCTGGGATTCACCAATGTTTTCTTATTTTTGCTCTTCTCTTAGGTGAGAGAAAATTTTACGAGTGGTCGAGAGCACTCTTACCAAGATAAGAAAAAAACATCTCGTTTTCACAGTCCACAAATTGTTCGTCCAACGCAAGGAAACATAAGTTTTAAATATGAGGAACATAAAAAAACGCATGAATATCATATAATCAAATGTAGATTATTATATGTTTTAGAGTAATTATAATGATTGGATTATTAAATTTGTGGGCTAAAGAAATACTATTGGTCCATTGATCCCAATTAAGACTATAAAAACCCTTGGATGATATCGCGTGTCTTCAACTTCTGAATGGCTTACATGCTCTGAGATGCTTTGGCCATCCAGGCAGAGAAGGCCTTTTTAGAGACCGCACAGATCTATTTGATGATGGGCATCACGTTTTTTTGCTTCCATTTTCATGTCAAACCATTTTCTTTTCATTTCAGTTACTGTGCGTCCCTCTGCTGACGCGGCATGTACAGCATCGCGAATGTTTTGCCATCGCTGGGTTTTTGATTTTCCCGTAACGCCAGTACTGACGCTCTGGAAAATCACATATTTACTTTGTTTAAGTTTATTTAAGAGTACGTCGATTTCATTACTGCTGAAGTTCTTCTTCTTCTTCTTCCAGCCTTTTTCTTGGTGGCGTCTCTCCAATTCTTGGCCATGTGCCAGAGTATTTGCACACGGCACAACACTTGCCCTTATATGGTGTTTAGGGGGCGTTACCTATGCTAATGACAAACAATCGGCCACATGCCTCCAATTTATGATCAAGTGGGACTCATCATTCAGCACACCTGGGTAAGAGCAGATTTGGATGGTTAAGAACGTTTGGTGCATCTGGTGTTGACTTCTGATTTTTTCTCTTAACAGAAAATTAAGAGAAATTTAAGAGAATGTTGCTGCATGAGGCCCATTCTATCATAATCATCGGAGGAGTGGAGTGACTCCTGTTACCCGTACATACACAGCCCCGCTAATTTTACTCCGCTCTGCTCCAGTGTGTACCAGACATATCCCAATTCACTCTTTCAAGCGGTGTGCCGCAGTGCGAGGCAGAGCGTCGTCATCCGTCTTTCCCGACAAAACAATTAAAAGCAAAACAGCCGCAGACGTCAGCGTACCTGTGCGAGTCGCGTGGCTTCTCCGGCGGCTCAGGGATCGACCGGCTCGACCGATGGGACGGCCGGTCTGCCGGCTCGCCCTCTGACCTCAGGCTCCAGGCTCGGTGTTTCAGACCTGCGAGAGGAATGGACACACCAAGTAAGTAAGTAAGAGAGTGTATTTATATAGCACCTTTCGAGAGCAGAGACGTCACAAAGTGCTTCACAGAGGAAATAAAGCATAAACATATACTGAACAAAAATAGAAACGCCAACACTTTTGGTTTTGCTCCCATTTTTTTGCAAGACTTTTTCTATGCACACAAAAGGCTTATTTCTCTCAAATTTTGTTCACAAATTTGTTTAAATCCGAGTTGGTGAGCACTTCTCCTTTGCCAAGATAATCCATCCAGCTGACAGGTGTGGCATGTCAAGATGCTGATTGAACAGCGTGATTATTGCACAGGTGTGCCTTGGGCTGGTCACAATAAAAGGCCAAAGGACAAATTTGTGAACAGAATTTGAGAGAAATAAGCCTTTTGTGTGCATAGAAAAGGTCTTAGATCTTTTATTTCAACTCATGAAAAATGGGCGCAAAAACAGAAGTGTTGCGTTTATATTTTTGTTCAGTATACATACAGACATAAAACACAATAAAAACAAAAGTAAATAGAAAATTACACCAAGGCAAGTCTAAACAAATGGGTCTTGAGCTGCTTTTTAAAGGTGTCCACAGATCTTAAGTCCAGAGGGAGAGTTCCAAAGTGTAGGAGCCACAACCTCAAAAGCACAGTCTCCTTTAGTTTTTAGCCTAGATCGAGGAACAGCCAGCGAACCCTGATCAGAGGACCTTAGAGACCTGCTGGTGACATAGGGCTGCGGTAGATCTCTAATATAGGTGTAGGCAGGTGCCTGACCATGCAGAGCTCTATAGACAATCACAAGAACTTTGAATTGGATTCTGAATTTGACGGGGAGCCAGCGAAGAGCGATCAGAATCGGTGTCACATGAGACCTTTTGGAGGACCTGGTCAGGAGTTTAGCAGCAGCATTTTGGACCACTTTTGGACTTGTAAAACGACTGGCATCCCCCAGCATTTACATCCAAATCTCTGCAAAATGAAAGCTTTAAAGGAAAAAAAATCCCCCTGCCATATGTTGTTCCTATAATCTTCTGACAGCTAGATTTGTGGGCATGAACAAAAAGCGGTCATGCGCTCAACATCAAGCGCATCAATTGTCTGGAGCTTCTGCTTTTGATGACAAACAGGAGATGGACTGAGCATACATGTATCCACCGGACGGTTTAGGGTTTCGTTTCTTCCTGCGAGAGAGAGAGACAGCTGTTCCCGTTTCCTCGACCGAGCTGTCCACGATCAGAGAGGAATGAAAAACATGCGAATTAAATTTCCGGTTCGATTTTCCCCCTTCAATTATCATTTTTTTTTCCAGATAAAATAAGAAGCTTCTGACAGCGGTTTCATTTAAAAAAAAAAAAAAAACGTGTGATTTCTGACAAGAGCGTCACGACGGCCTCGACGTGTGATGTTGATGAGAACACAGAGGGAACCTGTCAACATGTAATCAACATGTAATCTCATGGGGCCCGGGGCCGCTCATGTGGTGTGACATGAGAATATAAAAAAAAAAAAAAAAAAAAAAAAAAAAAAAAAAAATCATTCACTCATGCATTTATACAGTAAAGTACAGGTTGATGGAGGATTGCATCCATCAATGGACATTTTCAACCAGCTGCTCAACCCAGTTCATACAGATGGGAACATGTAATGATAAACACCTAGAATGCAGTGAACAAGGAGTGATATACAGTATATATATACACACACTACCAGTTAGGGCTGGACGATAATTCAATATTATCGTTTATCGTCTTTCAGTGGGATTATATTGTGATGATATGGTGATTTTTGGGATATCGAGACGCACAGTTCTGCTGTCTGAACTGATGAGAACAAGCTCATTTTATTTAGAAACTCAGACAAAATGAAGTATGGTCGGAATATTATGTGAAAATTTCAGTTTAGTTTGACATCACACCAAACATTACCATTCGGTTCAATATGATGAACGTTAATTTAACGTGATTTCGCTTATGTGAGCCATATCATAAGTGAGTCATATATATCGATATTGAAAAAAAATCCTTATGATTATCGTGATATTGATTTCAACCATCTCGTCCAGCCCTACTACCAGGGAAACATTTGGACCCACCACGTTTTTCTTTATTTTTTTACTATTTCCCACATTTTTAAGGCATCAAAACTATAACACAAATGGAATAAAACACAAAAAACACATTTCAAGCATTTAAGCAGAAGCCTTTCGATCAAAATGGTTTTAAGAGAATGAAAAACATAGAACATTCAGTCAGGTGGGTCCAGACTTTTGACAGGTAGTGTATAAATATGATGGTGATAAATATAGCTGCAGCTAATTAACATGGAAGGAAAGCTTTCTACCAACAGAACAAATTGCAAAGAGAGTTACGCAGGAAGATCTCTCTGAGTGGCATGTGAGGCACCGTGGGAGCGTTTTGTGTGTGTGTGTGTGTGTGGGCGGGGGGGGGGGGGGGGGGGGGGGTAGATTGTTTGTGTCTCCATCTATATCAATTTGAGATGAGTGTGTGGTAATGATCTTTAATTGTGGGGGAAGTAGCCCATTAGAACGAGATCAGAAAACAGGCAGAATACGAAATGTATGTAATACTTGGTCTCACACACACACACACACACACACACACACACACATCACACACACACACACACACACACATCTCAGCGGGACAGCGAGCGGCCTGGGAGGAGCACAGTGTGTGTAATGGATACAACGCCTCCTGGCAGACAGGAGCAGCGGGCGGAAGAATAAAGCCGTCTGAGAGAGAGAGACGAGCAGGAAGACAAGAGAGAGGACACACACACACACACACACACACACACACACACACACACACACACTACAAAGGGCCCATGGTCACATCGCATTCAAAAACACAGAATATTCATGAGCGGCCATCGTCCTTCCAGATGTTTTTTTGGTGCCGTGTTTTTTTTGACAATTTTGCTTTTGTTTCCATTATAGGTTACTGATATATATTTTTAAGTTGCAATTAAGTTATTAATTGATTATTTATTAATTATTAATTTGGAGGTCAAAGGTCAAGGTCACTGTGACCTCACAAAAGACGTTTTTGGCCATAACTCAAGAATTCATACGCTAATTATGACAAAATCTCACACAAATGTCTAATAGGATAAAATAATGAAGTGATGACATGACATTTTATATCCAAAAGTTCAAAGGTCAACTTCACTGTGACATCATAATGTTTTGCTTACCACTGTAGCTGAGAAAACGATGTGCTGTCACTTACTTTTGCAGACACCAAAATCCTTTAAGTTGACCTAATAATCACATAAATTATATATGTTCAATAAATAAAGACTGTCCTTGCAACGATAAAACAAAGTTTATTGGCGGAGGCATACAACCACGAGGCGGTTATTTCTAATTTAATACTTTTATTGCAAGAAATCATCATTCATTTTCCAGTTCCATATGTCATATAATTTGTTCATATCCTTGCAGTATATTTGTTGCAGAAGAAAGGACAGAGAAAACATAATGAAAGGATAAATACACACACAAGCCAACAGACTAAAGAAAGAAAAAAAAAGAAAACTCAAAATGTTTATCTTTTACTCCTCAAGACGACGCAATGACAACCATGTCCAAAATCTATTTTTTAAAAACCGATCAAAAGATTTTCTCCATTATGGATATATGGCATTTTAGAATGAAACCGCTCATTTCCAGCCACATTGGGGACCTCCTGACTAAATTAAACATGGTTTATCATTAAAATTTTGGACTGCATCAGTTATTAAGAAAAGTGTGGTTTCTCACAGAGATTAGAAGATTGCGAGGCCGTTGGGTTTTTCCAAAGTCTAGACGGAAAACTGAAGCTGATCAGACCTTTATTATATTTTCCATCAGGGCCACAGTCACTGTCTTGTTCTCTGTATTTCTATTAAGAACTCACTTATACAGACAGTTTTTTCCTTTATGTCTCTGTAGAGTTGATTTTTACCACATTTTTTTTCTGTTTTCTTTCTTCTTTTTTTTTCTTTTTGCTGTCTGTCAAACGTATTCCTCTCGCTGTCTGTGAAACGCTTTGTGGGCTGTTCTTGAAAAACGCCACATAAAGGATTTAAATAAATACGGGTCTCCGCCTCGCAAGGTTATTATAATTATCTCAAATGAAAACAAAGAAGTTAGTGAACAAAAAGAAAAAAATAATATTGAAAAACTCAAAAAAAAAAAAAAATCTGATCTTGAAAAAAACATGAAACTCAAAAGCCTGGGCCCAGATCTAGTAACTGAAATAAAATAAAAAATAAACACAGAATTCTTTGAATGAGGTCTTTCTCTTTTGGCCTTTGAGAGTGAAGAGGAGAGAGAGAGAGAGAGAAAGAGAGAGAGAGAGAGAACCTTCGGGCTGAGGTAAACAATCAATACAAGATTATTCATTGTATTGATTTGAGTACGCACTCAAAACAGGAACTGCCAGCGCACTACACAGAGGTACGACCGATGCACTGCTAAAAATAAAACTGGAACTAAAGCTGAACACTTGAGAAATATAATGAGAAAAAAAATAGAGTGAAAGGAGCGCGCACAATGGGAAAACGAATGGAAACGAAGCTGGAATGGAAACCAATTATAGCACTGCTGCGTTAGTGTTGGATCTTCTCCATCCTGCTCACTATGAGATTCCTCAGATGAAAAATGAGTTCATTCTCATCCAGTCAAACAAGATATTTCAACATAATCGTCTCCTGCAATTTAAAATCAACAGTGTTACTAATGTTCTTTCATGTCCAGCAATTAAAACACATTTCTTTGGTCTGGGCCATAATGGAAAAGTTTACTTTGTTGCATTTTTTTTGTATTTGGTTCGTTTAGTTTCACACTGCTTCTAAACAAAAGTCACATGACTCACAAGCAGCTCGTTTATTGGACAGAGTTTTCAGTCACCTGACCTAACCGGTAGATTCCAGTCTCAGCGTGATGGACTTGTCTGTCTCTTCTTCTGTGGTGTTCATACCAGTTAAGAACACGTGAAGAAACAGCTGAATGTGAGCATCAGTCCAGACTTCATTTTGTTCTGCTATAGGCTTTCCGAGCATGAGGAGCCGCATCCGTCTCCTTCTACCCATAATCCCTTGCGTTTTGGGGGTTTGGGGTTTCCTGTAGTTGGTTCGATTATGTTCTCACTCCGAATGAACCGCACCGTCTGAGACTCTCGGTGCCGTTACTTGGTTTAAAGTAGGGCTGAACAATTAATCAAAATTGTATTGAATTTTCAATTTTCAATTTTCAAATCGCAGGAGGCGCAATATTTGTTAAAGGTGAAATACCATGTGTCAAATTACCATTTTAAAGTAAATATTGTGGTACTGCAGAAATGTCCTGGCCTACACATCATATTCTACAGACTTAAGAAAACATCTTTGTTTGGTACAGATCCCCGCAAAAATCACGCCACAATCATTTGAATACGTTTTTCAATGAAAATGAGGATAATGATATGTCTAATACCGCAAATCATATCGCAATTGCAATATCAGTCGAAATAATCGTAATTAGATATTTTTTTCAAAATCGTTCAGCCCTAGTTCAAAGGTCACCGTTCGTCACCTGGACACTCGAACCGAACTACAGAACGAAACGCTGCAGAGTTCAGATAAACCGACCAGAACATGCTGCCTGTGAACGCAGCTTTAGAAACTGTTGAGCCAGATCAGTAGACATTCCAGCGGCTGCAGTTGAAACAGTTTATCCAAATGATCTCAACAGAGTGAGACACGAGAGAGAGAGAGAGAGAGAGAGAGAGAAAGAGAGAGAGAAAAAGTCAGTGGAGTGATGAGGGAAAGGACGGGGGGAGAGAGAGCGAAGGCCATAACACTCATTACATTTCTCTGACATTCCTCCTCTCCGTCTGGCTCGCTCTACAAGGCCGCCTCAGAGATGAAGAGAGAGAGAGAGAGAGAGAGAGAGAGAGAGAGAGAGAGAGAGCGACGCCAAGATTTCTTTTTTTTTTCCCCCCAGCATCATGAACAAGGCTTGAGATTAGCTCTGTTGATCTGAGCTTGTTGTCATATCAGCAATCAGGAAAAATCACAACTGATTCAGGAACTGCCCTTTCACTAAACCACCGAGGGGAAAAGCTTTAAAAAAAAAAGGTTATTCTCTCCTAATCTCTCAGCTGCTGTGGATATGTGATCACACGCACACACACACACACACACACACACACACACACACACACACACACACACACACACTCAGGCGATGTGTTTTGTGCTCATTCCAGGCAGATGGTGAAAACACACTGCTACCCAGCTGACATACTGAGAACAATTACTGCTGTTCCACTTAGGATTTGGGTTCTGACCCGATGGATGAAACACCGGATTAAAGAACCTGGACACAGACTGGATCTGAAATATAGAAGGTGTGACAGATTATCTGATAAGAGGAAGGTTGTGGGTTCAATAGACTAGAATTTATAACCTCCTCCTCTCCTCCTCCTTGTCTCCTCTCCTCCTCTCTTCTCCTCTCTCCTCTCCTTGTCTCCTCTCCTCTCTCCTCTCCTTGTCTCCTCCTCTCCTCTCTCCTCTCCTCTTCCCCTCTCCTTTCCTTTCTCCTCCTCTCCTCTCCTTGGCTCCTCTCCTTGTCTCCTCTCCTCTCCTTGTCTCCTTCCCTCTCCTCTCCTCTCTTCTCTTCCTCTCCTCTTCTTGTTTCCTCTCCCCTCTCCTCCTCTCCTCTCCTTTTCTCCTCTCCTCTCCTCTCCTTTCCTCTCCTCCCCTTGTCTCCTCTCCTCTCTCCTCCTCTCATCTCCTTGTCTCCTCTCCTCTCTCCTCCTCTCCTCTCCTTGTCTCCTCTCCTCTCTCCTCATCTCCTCTCGTCTTCCCTCCTCCTCTCCTCTCCTTGTCTTCCCTCCTCCTCTCCTCTCCTCCTCTCATTGTCTCCTCTCCTCTCCTCTCCCCTCTCCTCTCCTTGTTTCCTCTCCTATCTCCTCTCCTTGTCTCCTCTCCCCTCTCCTGTCCTTGTCTCCTCCTCTCCTCTCCTCTCCTCTCCTCTCCTCTCCTCTCCTCTGCTCTGCTCTGCTCTCCTCTCCTCTCCTCTCCTCTCCTCTCCTCCATGGTGGGACACACAAACACACAAACCGCTCTCCAATTATACTCGTGGGACTCTAGTGCTTTTGTCATTTTCAAAAAAAATTCCAATTTGCGGATCATAAAACGAGTTCATCTGTGGAGCAAATTTAATTATTTTCTCAGCGATCAGAACTCAAGCCCTTCGGAGTATTTCTTACGTGTGGAAAATGATAGCATTTTTTTACACAATACATGTTTTCAAGTTTTTTATTTATTTTTAAAAGCTGTATTGTCGGCTGGCTACATGAACACACTCGTGTTATTGATGCTTCTACCTGCTGCTGTGCCAGATTTGAACAGAAGTGTTCTTCAGGAAGCTGTTCTGTCATTGGATAGAATACGTGTTATATACAACACTGTAAGTATTGATTTAAAGGTATAATATGTAACATTTCCGTATTAAAATATCTAAAAAAGACTAGACCTATGTTATATATTTTTTTGAGTTGTGTACTTACATTATCCCAAATGTTTCCAACAATGTTCAAACCCAGAGAAATCCGTAATTTTATTCAAGGCAACGGTGCCACAACCCCTGAATGTCAGAACGGTGCAAAACCCAAGAAAGCAGACAAGACTCGTTCCAAAACGAGAGTGAATCTGTTGGTGAGTATTGAAGGAGAGGATGGGGATGAACAACAGTAGCTAGCTGCCAGCTCACACTCACGCTCACTCTGACAAGAACTCCAGTTACTCTGTATTAGAGTTCGGACCCCTACCACAGCCAGCGAGGCTTTTAGAAAAGATCCAGCAGTGGTTTTGGCTGCAGGACACACCTGCTGCCGAAAGGTCGACGCCCCAGAAACGCAGATACCAGCCACAGACCAGGTAAGCTAACCTCAAGCTGAAACTCTGCAGTTAGAAGAGTGGAACTGGGTTGAAGTTGTGGGTTATTTGCAAAGTAAACACTAGTTCCTGTTTTGTGCCGTAAAGCAACACAGCATTTTCCCCACCAATAGCTGACCAGGTGGCTCACAATGTAAAATGCAGAGGAGAGGAAGAGGCTGCCAGTCTTCTCAGCGATGATCTCGTTTGTAATCATGTCTCAAAATGAATATGGTAATGATATATTGATGTTAAAATGCTACGCAATGCACCTTTAAAGCTCCCATATCCTCCACTTCACAGAGTTTTATTTTGTGTCTTGAGGTCCATTCAAAGCTGTGTGTGTGGTGTCATGAACCAAAAACACTCTCAATCCATTTCTCCACGTTCATTTTCCAGCATCTCTCTGAGCCTTACCAAGAACAGGCCGTTTCTGTCGCCGTGTCTTTAAGGCTCATTAATATTAACGACCCCTCTGTTCCCGATCGGCTAACCGTTTCGAGAGCGAAACGTGAGACGCCGCGGCCCGGGCAGCTACAGGTAGGGAAAACTCTCCAGTAATAAACAATGACAACCGCTTTGAAAAAAACACTTTGTTAGTCTATTATTTCTTACAAAAATGATAATGAGCGAACCTTTGTGACATCACAAAGTTACAGAAGTCCAAACGGCTCGTTTAGAGGCTCGCTGCACTAATATGGATTGTGTGGATTTAGTTTTGATACTTTCACCATGTTTAGATAGACCATCCAACTCCTTTATCATCACAGAGGCAAGGGGAGTCCTGCTTTACACCATATGGGACTTAAAAGTACAAGAACAACAGAGGAGAGGCCAACTCCAGCGAACTCCCACCCAGTGAGCGCAACTGCTGTCGCTCTGGATTGATGTGAAATGGGAGAGCGAGAGCGAAAAGTAGAATCAAGCAGCAGAGAGAGCGGGGGTGGGGAAAAAAAAAACAGTCAAGCGTTAATTCAAAAAGACAGACGCAGATCAGTAAAGTTCAGCCACCCACTGAAACTCCTCGGTCCTTCTCTGCTGCAAGCAAAGCAACAGTGAAGCGTTTCTGTGCTCACTTCACTCATAGCTCACACACACACACACACACACACACACACACACACGTACACAGATGGGTGCACACGCTCACACTCCACTGCACCAAAACCCTGTGTGTCTGATATTATTGCAGCAGTAATTCCATTTGTGATGTTATTACAGCGCTGCCTTTGCCTACTAGTCAACTGCCACACTGCAAAAAGTCTCCATCTCAACAAGTTATTTGCAGCAAGGCTTTTATTGACTTTACTGAGTCATACAATTGTAATTTTCTTAAAACAAGTGAAGACATGTGGACACGTTTTGCCTGCAGTGTAGAATCTTCTGTTTTTTTTTATCTCAGCTTGGGTCAGTAGAGCACTTTTTGTTGGGATCTAGCAGCATTTGGTGAGCTATTTGTTTGTTACCCTTCTTAAACTTAAAAAAATAAATAAATAAATAAACAAATGCTACTTATTCCTATTAAAAGCCTTAGCTGATAAAGACTGTGATGCACAGTTGGTTTCACTACTGTTGACTAAATGTACTATTGTCACTTTGGACAAAAGAAAAAATGACGTAATGTAATATAATGTAATGTAATGTAATGTAATGAAATCTTCCAATGGGGTTTGATAATTTCACTTGTTTCCAATGAAAATCAATTTGTTTCAAGAATTTTGTAGAATTAAGTGTCATTTTCTAGCAGTGCAGTGATCTGCCTTATTCTGACTGGTTTCAACATGCTAACCATAGACTGTAAAAAAAGAGATGGAGTAGTGAGTGTGACGTCACCCACAGGTTTCTGATGGGCTGCTTTGAAGCCAAAAGTTGGGGTTCACGAGTTTCGCCATGTTGACATTTTTTGGAGCCGGAGCAGCCAGAGCGAAGCCGGGGGGTTTCCTACAGCGCCGCCTGCTATTGGTCCGTGATCGCTGACCTGTCAATCAAAAACAACCCCGTTTTATAACCGTTATATCCCGTTAACGACGCAATTATTTTGAGAATCGCCATACAGACACATGTTAGAAGAAGTAAAATTAGCTGCTGAGACCATTAAAAAATGTATTGACTTTATATTTTGAGTGAGAAGTTGAGCTGTGGTCCCATAGACATGAATGGAGTTGGGCGGGATTCAGAGTCTTTTTGGAGCCGGACCCTAGTGGACGTTAGAGGAACTGCAGCTTTCAGCCACTTCAAAATTCACCCGTGGTTTTGGCCGCTTGATACTGACGCTCATTTCTAGAATTCCCTAAAAGAGGTAAAACGGCATTGGAAACAAGTGGAATTATCTCTCCTCACTGGCAGAATTGTTCTTCTATTTTGTTTTACATTGTTTTTACATTTGAAGGCTGAATATGAGACTAAACGACTGGTTAGGCTGGATGTGTTTCTGCAGTGTAGCGGTCGGGGGATTGGTGGGTGGGTGGGAGGAGGAGGAGGAAGAGGCAGAGTGGGTGGTGCAAAAGATGAAGAACAACTCTCTCAGGAAGTTTAGAGAGATGGCCATGGAGGATTGGGGGGGGGGGGGGGGTAAGTTAAGCATGCTAATCTAACTCTTTCATCTTCCCGCTCTTCTTCCCCCTCCTCCCCCCAGTCGCTCTGAGTCCCTCTATCTCTTCGTTCCTCCCTCAGGCTGCTGCTCTCCTCCTATAGCTCCTCTGCCTTCACAGTGGAACTCAGATTCACTTAGGGGGATGTCACAATAACACACACAGTCACTCACAGTTATCTTTACAGTTAGCCTTCTACATGTGACCGGGCCTTCACACTGTCTGTGATGTGCACTAGATAGTTATTTTGTGATGAAGTGTTGTAATTTCCTCTTTTGGTCTTTCGGTAAAACCCGCTTTCCCTCAACCTGCCTCCTCTACTTCTACTACAGTTACTGATTTCTTACGTTTCCCAGAATGCCTTTCAGCAACCGCCAGAGAAGGGGGGGTCCTCTGTGTTGTATAGGTGGAGAGAGAAATCCCACCCACCATGGAGGAGAGGAGAGGAGAGGAGAGAGAGAGGAGGAGAGGGGAGAGGAGAGGAGAGGAGAGAGGAGAGGACAGGAGAGGAGACAAGGAGAGGAAACAAGCAGAGGAAACAAGGAGAGGAGACAAGGAGAGGAGACAAGGAGAAGAAAGGAGAGGAGGAGAGGAGGCAAGGAGAGGAGAGGAGAGGAGGCAAAGAGAGGAGAGAAGAGGAGAAAAGAGAGGAGGAGAGGAGAGGAGAGAGGAGAGGAGACAAGGAGAGGAGAGGAAAGGAGAGGAGAGAGGAGAGGAGAGAAGAGGAGAAAAGAGAGGAGG
Source organism: Centroberyx affinis (assembly GCF_046629955.1). Classification (NCBI taxonomy): domain Eukaryota; kingdom Metazoa; phylum Chordata; class Actinopteri; order Beryciformes; family Berycidae; genus Centroberyx; species Centroberyx affinis. The sequence continues at coordinate 26,181 of NW_027283902.1, forward strand.
AGAGGAGGCAAGGAGAGGAGGAGACAAGGAGAGGAGGAGAGGAAAGGAGAGGAGAGAATACAAGGACTTTAAACTTTGTTTTCTCATTGCAAGGACAGTCTTTATTTATTGAACATATATAATTTATGTGATTATTAGGTCAACTTAAAGGATTTTGGTGTCTGCAAAAGTAAGTGACAGCACTTCCACCGTTTTTGTAGAATGACCCGAGATCCTTTTCTCAGCTACAGTGGTAAGCAAAACATTATGATGTCACAGTGAAGTTGACCTTTGAACTTTTGGATAGAAAATGTCATCACTTCCATCATTTTATCCTATTAGACATTTGTGTGAAATTTTGTCATAATTAGCGTATGAATTCTTGGCTTATGGCCAAAAACGTCTTTTGTGAGGTCACAGTGACCTTTGACCTTTGACCTTTGACCACCCAAATTCTAATCAGTTCATCCTTGAGTTCAAGTGTCATTTTTCACTTTTTCATGTACTTTTACACCTCTAATATAGCTCAGTAATCTGAAAGTAACAGAATATATCAGTGAGTTTGGCTAACCCCCCCCCCTCCCCTCCTGGTCAGGTTTCATCAGCAGTGCGAGCCTCTGTTCCTCAGTGACTGGGTATTAATAAATCCAGCAGAATGACTCAAACAGGCAGGGGGCATCGGGGTCCCGGGCGGGGAGGAGTGATACCCCCCCCCCCCCCCCCCGCCGCCTCGGCCTGACCGCAACGTGACTCCCCGCCGACCGGCCTACTTTCCGTCCCGCGGAACGGAGCCCGGTCGGGTGGGGGGTGGGGGGGGAGGAGGAGGAGAGGAGGCTAATTGTCAGGAGAGGCGCTGAGGGAGCCGATTTTGAATGAACTCTAATTAGGACGCGATTAAGGCAAACTCTCACAGCTGTAAAAATCCATTAACCTT
>NW_027283903.1:0-52688 GCF_046629955.1 Centroberyx affinis
CTAACCCTTAATTAAGAGTTAACTAATGTGTAATTTACTAATGGTGTTCATGTTAACTAAGGTATTAATTTATACATTATTTAATTATAAAGATGACTATTAAATAATGTATAAATACCTTAGTTAACATGAACACCATTAGTAAATGATTACCAGACACATTAGTTAACTGTTAATTAAGGGTTAGTTAATTCTTATTAAGCATTAACTAACCCTTAACTTAGTGACCCTTATTGTAAAGTGTTACCTTTTTTTTTTTTTTTTTTAAACATATGGAAATATGGAAACATCCCTGTTATTCAAGTCATTAGCTTGTTATGGGATTTCAGCACTAGGTGTGTGTGTATCCATTGTTTTTTCACTATTTTTCATGGGGTTACTACTGTACAAGAATAAAACTCCCTTTGTGTGCGTGTCGATGCGCATGCGTGCGTGTGTATGTGTGTGTGTGTGTGTGTGCGCACCTGTGTCAGTTTCCACACTGCCCAGTAGGTGGGACTTGGAGCTTGGAGGATGGAGTCTCTCGCTCTCTCTTTCTCTCCATCTACGTCTCTTTACCATTCCCACAGTCTCGCAGCAGCAGCAGCGGCAGCAGCAGCAGCAACAGCGCTAGAGAGAGAGAGAGCGAGAGAGAGAGAGAGAGAGAGAGAGAGAGAGATGGAGGGATGACATAAAACGTTGCAGAGAGGAGGAGAAGAAGAAGAAGAAGAAGAAGAGAGAGAACGGGACTGCACGCGCTCCAAAACCCCTCCATGCCATTCAACGGGAATATTTCGGGATTTTCCTTCTTTTCTTTCCCCCTCCGTCGTTTTTTTTTTTTTTCCGGGCTTTAAACGAGCAGAACAACCGTGACTGGCATCATCAAAATCTTTGACATAACCACACACACACACACACACACACACACATTCACACTCACACACACATACACACACACATAGAGATAGGAAAGGTTATTATTCTAACATGTGGACCCCATCCAAAAAAATAAAGTAAAACATTGGTTATGCGCACACACACACACCCACACACACACACACATGCATGTACATCCCACACACACGCACACGCACATGCACATGCGCGCGCGCGGATCGGACCTTGAAAAATAGGATTTGACTCTTTTTTTTTTTTTTTTTTTTTTTTTTTTTTCTTTCTTCTTCTGGGGCTCCTGCTCTGCAAAACTTGCTGAGGAGAAAATCTTGGGGACTTGACCCGCCGAAAAGCATGGATGTACCGGCTGTCTTCGGCGTCCGTCCTCCCAGGATATGGTGCTGGTGGAGGCTTCTATTCCTCCTCAGTGTTTTCCACAACTACCTGAGCTCCATGCTGGACTGCCCGCCTACCTGCACCTGCTCCCCGAGCGACATCTACTGCAATAAGTCCGACAACGGCAAATTCTTCCCCCTCCTGTCCTTCCAGGGCACCGGGAGCGCGGGGAACAGCACCGGGAGCATCGAGGACCTTTTCCAGAACATCACCTCCATGTAAGTGGCCGCCGCCGGTTGGTTGGAGATCCGAGCTGTGTGTTCTGTATGTGTGTGTTTAGTCTCATTGTTTTATTTGCAGAATGGAGTTTCAGTCACCTTTTTTTTTTAGAATGAGAAAAACCATGATGAGATAAATTCATACACCATAGGAAGTGGTGTGAAACTGATGGAAAGGGGAAAAAACATAAATTAATGCTGTTCTAAAAGATTTTTCTTTACAGTATATTGATGGTTGTTTGCCTTATATTGATGCCCATAGTTTACCCTCCTTCTTATTTACCACTACCTTTTACTGTCTATATCTACATCTATATATATCTGCCCTGGTCAGCCTGTCCCACATGTCCTGACTGGTGACACTGGACTGATCCGGCCTTATTATCTTGCCAAAGCTCCAGCATGGAAATAAGCCAGCAGAAATGAGCCAATCCAGTTCTCCGAGCCCATAAAACCAGTGATGTGCTGGGAAATAAAAAAGGAGGGTAAACTATGACCTCCAGTGGGTGACAAACAACCACCAATATGTCCCAATATGTCCCAATTAAAGTCCCAGTCTTTAGAACGTACATCCGTTTGACACTTTGTAGTTATGATGTTTCCACTACATCTCTCATTATAAGTGGGCCTGTCTCGGTCAGGCTGCCTACAAGTGGCATTGAACGAAATTGCTCTCGAAAGCTCCAGTGTTCCTTTGTGTAAATTGATCCGTAAAGTATAGTCTTAAAGATCTGGTTGGGTCTGGAAGTATAAGGCCGATTGATCCATGAACGACCCATCGGGAGATGATTTTCGAGAGACCGGGGCTCGAACGAGTGGAGCATTCCCTCAGATGTTCCCTGCGTATCGTCATGTCTTTCTCTTTCGTCCTTTGATGATAGAGGGAGCAGCCCGGGCCCGAGAGGTAATAAGCCTTAAATATCTCTTTCATTGGATGATAAAAACCAGTCATGACTCAGTCCCTCATAAGCCCAAATCTCTCTAAATGTCACTTTCCTCTGGGATGAACCGTCAACCAGAGTCATCCAAATATCTGTAAAAAAAAAACTGGTATTCCCTTGTACAGAAGCACTTCTGAACCCCTGTCATAGACCCAAATCTCTTTAAATATCTTATATTTCTTTGGAAGACCAGATTGAGAACCCTAGAAGGCTGAATTTCTCTCTAAAAAACACCTTTTCCTTAGATGAGAAGAACACATAAAGACCCTAAAAACCTAAATATCTTACTGGGTTAGATGTTTTTTTTGGGGGTTAAATGGGACGGAAGACCTTTCGTGTGAAGATGGTTCTACGTTCAAACCCCTATAAAGTCGTTCAGGTCTACCTCACATGTTGAACAAATCCCTCTCTTGCTCTCTCTCTCTCTCCCTCTCTCTCTCTCTTTCTGTGTGTGTGTGTGTGGACTCGTGTAGTATATCCCTCATTCAGCATTCACAAAGAAGACGCCATGTCAGAGCCGAAATCAGGTGTCCACAGTAAATAACACCAGACGATACGCATTCCGGTCATGCATCATTGAAACGGCCAGCACAGGCTTGCGCTGGATACTTTATGATATAGATTTCCATATTTCTTTCATATTAATAAAAGCCACTCCAGGCGAGGGGAAGAGTTTCAAAATGAGATATCATCCGCCCCTTTGAAAAGCAGAGGCTTCTCCTCTGACAAAGTGCTTGATAACACTACATGGAAGGCAAGTCGTGATACATTTAAATGATAAAACAAAATAGATAATAAATGGAAGTCCTTTGGCTGACAAAATGACAACACTTTTACAGAGCGATTGAACGATAAACTCGAGCAATTATTTGTTTTTGTGGTTCGTTTTATTCGCTTTCCACCGTGGAAATACGACGTTATGACCTATTGTAGAAGTCTTCCTGTAATATTGCGGGAAGGGAAATAGAAGGCAGTGGTGAAAGTGGCGGAGGCGAGTCATAATTTGTCCAAATGGGGACAACATGGCTATTGAGTCATAAACCTTACTGTATATCGTCCCTTGTTAAAACTGTGGAATCTAAAGCCATCTCCGCTCCAGTCTCCTCCTCATAGCCGCGTGGGGAAATCCCCCATCTAGACAGGCTAAGCTGTTAAAGCACATAAGGGAATTCAGTCTAAAGCATTTTGCGTGGGACTTACATTTTTTTTTATTTATCCTTTATTTAGCCAGGAAGATCCCATTGAGATACAGGATCTCTTCTTCCAGGGAGTCCTGGTCAAGATGGCAGCTTAAACAGTTTCACGTAAAAAAAAACAATCTAACATGGTAGAACACATATATATAAACATGGTAGAACACATATATTATATATATGTATAATACATAAAAGATACTTACTCAAATATTAGTTAAAATTTATGCGCACATTTTTTTTCTGCCATATTCTGGTGATAATCGGTGGTAATTTCGCTTCTTCGGAAAGTAAGGAACTGTCAAATTTTGACCTTAAACAACTGGACAGGTGATCTCTGGGATCTCCTTTTATTGGCCAAGTATATTTGCACATACAAGGAATTTAGCTTAGTGGTTTGCTTGTATACTTCGTTATAAGTTATAAAAAAACAGTATATATATAAAACAGTACATAAAAAAAACAAGCAGAAGAAAAGGATAAGATCAGAATCAAATACAGAATATAGTTATTGCACTGTAAGTAATTGCACTGTTTGAATATTGCACTATGCTGGATAAAATAAATAAATAAAACAATTCTCTAACCTCTAACAGTACTCCACTGGATTGCATGGAGCCAATGGAAATTGGTATTCTGACAGCAAAATATAAATTCCCAATGGCTGGAGCTAATGGGAAATCATGGCCATGTATTGTATCATAATAAAAATCCGTTGATTGCTTGTGTATGGATCTCAGAGAAGTCAGCACACATCACTGTGCTTTAGTGGAAAGTAAAAAAACAATGTCGCCAAGGTGTCGAGATAAAAGATCAGAGGTTTTACATGAAATCCCTCTCACCACCTTGTATCAGTGTGTGTGTGTGTGTGTGTGTGTGTGTCCTGATGTCTTTGCTCTGAGGGATTTTCCAATGATATCTCACCCTGCACTAAAAGACTGTAGTCCATCAGACCCTTGTTGTGGAATCGGCTGCCCCTGTATCCCCGCGCCGTCTGATCCGTGTAGCGTGTTATTTAGCCAGCAAAACACACACACACACACACACGCACACACACACACTTTCTCTCAGCTTTCAATCCCCCGCTGTGCTCTTGCATTTCAACAGGACCAGCGGTCCTAAAGTGGGACTTTTCGGATCGGAGCACGTCATCGCTTTTTCCTTGACAAGCAAAATCCGCACGCCATCTGATTTTTTTTTTTTTAGCCTCATTCAGAGAGCCACGAGAAGACCGGATCTGTGCCGTGAAGGGATAAAAACCAGATTTGTCCTCGTCTCCTCGCGCGAATTCGACCTTGTTGGTATTCAAGGTAAAAATGAAAGAGATCCGCGTTCCTGCGCGCGGGAAAAAGCCCAGGACGCTCACAGTTTCTTGGTTTCATTTATCCTGTTTCAGTTAAGAGATTTCTCACAAAGCATGAAAAAAAAACCTAGTACAGTTCCAAATGTGTTTGCAAGGGGGCGTCTAGTGTGACAGCTGCCTGCCATCAGAGATGTATAGTGGGAAATAAAAAGGAGGGTAAACTGTGACCTCCAGTCGGTGATCATCATAAGACAAAAATCAATAATACATTCAGAAAAGCATTCATCTAAACTTTTCCCCCTTAAACAACCCTATCGTCCTATAATGCAATGGTTCTCAACGCAGGGTCCGGGGACCACCAGGGGTCCTTGAGGGGGTTCCAGGGGGGTCCCCAGCAAATTGATGAATTGTTAAACTTCAGCATTATTTCATTTACAAGAAGTTAACACAATTAGAGAATGTAGAAGAATGACTCTTCTGATCATAGTTACCTACCACTACCTACAATGCAGATAGTCATATCAAACAATAAAGATATTCTCAGATTTGGGTCTGAGAGACAAAATCTCATCAAACGGGGGTCCGTGGCCCTAATGTGGACTGGATTAGGGTCCTTGATATGAAAAAGGTTGGGAATCACTGCTATAATGTACATCACTTTGATACGACTTCCTACCACTCACCTACAGAAGTGACTAAACTCTATTCTTGAGTTAAGGTAGGTTTGCCCTCCACTGCGTCCCTGCTTGGCCCAGTTCATATGGGTCTACTTTTATTTCAGTGCTAATAAGGTTAATAGGCGCATAGGGATCCTATCTATCCCAGTGGAAAATTCTGCTGATAGGAATCGAGACATTTAAAACGCAGACAATATTTGTTAGAGCTGAACAATTAATAGAAAGAAAAAAAACAAAAGAGAGGAGTGTCCAAAATGGATAAGGAAAAGGTGTTTTAGAGCTTCAGGAAATCTGTGGTCCATGAATCAAGTACAGTATTGGTGAAAACCTTTCATCCGACTCAAACTCAGAATTCTGACTTAAATCTCAGAACTCAAAGACATTTTTCACATGTGGCCGTAATCCTCTTCCTTAGTTCTTTCATTGTTGTAATCCGATCACTGCGATCGATCACATGTAATCAGTTACTCCCCAACCCTGCCCATGGATCATCATCTTGAGGTCCTAAACAGGCCAACGCTAACTAGTCCATTGTTTAGATGTTACTCACTCTACACACAGAAAAAGGACGGTTGTGGTTCTACATAGAGACGCAATAAGCCAATAGAGCCCTGTTAGAAGACTCCTAATTTAGTCCACATTAGGGCCATGGACCCCCATTTGATGAGATTTAGTCTCTCGGACCCAAATCTGAGAACTTTTACTGTTAGATATGATTTTGTCCAGAATTCCATGACTATCTGTACTGTAGGTAGAGAGATAACAGTGAAACTATGATCAAAATAGTCATTCTTCTACATTCTATAATTGTGTTCTTGTAAATGAAACAATGGTGAAGTGTAACATTTCATCTATTTGCTGCGGACCCCTTGGAATCCCCTCAAGGACCCCTGGCAGTCCCGGGACCCCAAGTGTCTATGTAGAACCATTTCAGCCAGGGGCAGTCTTACCATCAGGCAAAGGTAGGCGACTGCCTTGGGCCCCGCCAGGGCCCCCAAAAAAGACAAGAATAGAACTAATGGAAACTTATTTTTAATCAATATAAAATACATTATTATTATTATTTCAATCTTCAGTCATGGTCACCCACCCTAATCAGTCAGGCTATAGTGGGTTATTCCACTTCTAGTGCGATTTTGCCACTTCTGTCTACTATTTTGTTACTATTTCGGTACTTAAGCAAATTTTTCTTGCCACTGCATCAGTAGCTGAGAGAGAAGTAACACCCAAAACAATGTAGAAAGGATGGATTAAAAAGGGAGAGGGTTGGAATTCAGGGGGCCCCATGCTTGCCTTTGCCTAGGGCCCCCAAATCACTAAGTCCGCCCCTGCTGAAATTTTCAGCATGGTGCTATAGAGAACCTTTCCCCCCCCCCAAAAAGGGTCTATGTAGAGTAATTGGGAGCCTTTCTAAAAAAATGGCTCTGCACAGCATCAGAAAGGATTCTGCTATGACAAGCGTAAAGATCCAGAAAGTGCCTATTTCACTCACAGCAGGGCCGGACACACTCCAGCTAGTCTATATGAAGACATAAAAAGTTGAACGCGCTGACAGGTTCTCGATGAGTGTTTTGAGCAGCAAAGTCGCTGTAAAAAGAGAGAGTGGTGTATCTTTTCCCCCCATCGTAAGGTCTTCTCGCCTTCTGCCGGCTAGATTAGAAGCCGAAATTTACTCCCTCCTCATCCTCCTCGCCGATGGAGTTCGAAGCCTTTCAGCTCGCAGCGCTCAACACATCACGGTGCATTAGGATCACATGCTTTTTTCACGGCGAATGGAAAAAAAAATAAAATGGCAGAAAAACAGTCACAGGAGCCATCACCGCACAATAGCTGTAAAGAAAAGAGGATCAGATTGTCGATACCGCTTTATAACAAAGAGAGGGAGAGAGAGAGAGAGAGAGACAGAGAGAGAGAGAGAGAGATCTGAGATGTGATAGACGCTGATTATTTTGCGGGGAACAAAAAGCTCAATTCATTATTGATCCTTTTCTTGGTTTTTTGTGGAGAGAATTTGCTCAGAGAAGAAGACGGTGAAGAAGCTGCCGCGGCAGAGTGGGAGCCTCACTCCCGTTTTCCACCCACCACTGTGTGGGAGAGTGCAGCACAGGGCCGTTTCTGCACTGTTTGGTTGTGTTTTTTTTTCCCCAACCCAGTCTCATATAAAATTTCATGAAACGAACATGAACTCTGTGAATATTACGTTCCTTCACCCCAAACTGGATTATGTGACAGTAGCACGAATTGGACACGGGCATTTTCTGTTGTGCGTCATGTGAAAAGGTTCGCTAATGGTTAAGTTTAGGGTTAGGGTTGGAGATCTTTGGTTAGATCTTTGGTTAAAGGCTTGCTGAGCAGGATTTCCCCCCTAGAAATAGCGTAAACTCATCCAAAAATGCCTTCTGCCTGGGTTTTCTTATTTCTGAAAATTCGGGACGTTTCTGGGTGTCGACCTTTTGGCAGCAGGTGTGTCCGGCTGCAACCAAAACCACTGCTGAATCCTTTCATATCCGAGATCCTTTGAAAAGCCATGCTGGCTACGGTAGCGGTCCTGAACTCTAAAACAGAGTAACTGGTCAGAGCTAGTGTGTATCGTGAGCTGGCAGCTAGCTACCGTTAGCGTAGCTTCTTTGCCGTAGAGGAGTCATTCCTATGTTCCCAGGGTCCTATGTTCCCCAGTTCTGCATATGTGCTCTCCCAGGGTCCTATGTTCCCAGGGTCCTATGTTCCCAGGGTCCTATGTTCCCAGGGTCCTATGTTCCCAAGGTCCTATGTTCCCAGGGTCCTATGTTACCAGGGTCCTATGTTCCCCAGCTCTATATAGCACATAATGGGAACCTGAAAACGATGTTCCCCAGCTCTGTATTTGCTTAATATCGTTAGTTACAGTTAGGGTTTACGGTTAGGGTTAAGGTTAAACATAGGACCCTGGGAACATAGGACCCTGGGAACCTAGGACCCTGGGAACATAGGACCCTGGGAACATAGATACGCTCCCGCAGTAGAAAAGCTGATAGTCAAGCTAACTGCCACCTATCTGTCCAACAGAAATCCTCTCCTTCAATACTCTCCAGCAGGTGAAAGCCAACAGATTCACTCTTGTTTTGGAATGAGCCTCGTCTTTCTTGGTGTTTCGCCTCGCTGTGCTTTTTTACTGGTTTTTACCGTTCTGGCAACCGCAGGGAGGAGGGGTCAACTCTGAAAGTTGTGTTTACAAGCCACAAGCAGCAACATCCGACTCAGTATGCCTTGAGGTTAGAGTAAGGTTTTGATCATGGTTAAATAAGAAAAACTTCAAAGAAAAACTTTCTTCACGAAATTTCAGCCGATTTTTTAGATGAAGCCCAAGCTTCTTTATGGGGGGGGTGATAGGACACTCCAGTCTACTGAAGAGGGTCCTATCCTGTTTAATGAGGGTTAGATCACCCAGCTAATAGAATTTCATTAGTGTGGCTTTCAGTGGAGAGTTTTAGTGTCCTGTGATGGTCTAATTGCTTCTTTCAGAGGCTTTTCCACCCTGACAAGAATACAATTCTGGGGGAAATGCTGAATAATTTTCATTTTTTTACATGAAAATGGTCAAATTTAACGATGTTGAATATCGGCACAAAATATCGGCTATCAGCAGCTTTATTCCAAATATATTGCCCTCAAAAACCCATTTTGTCATTGTGTTCAAGAAAAAAAGAGGCGCTCTGGGATATGAAAGCTTCTTTATTTCAGGTCTGGAGAAGGAAAGTGGGAAGAGAGAGAGTGGGGGAAGAGAGGCGAGAGACAGAGAAAGAAAGACAGCGGAAAATAGTGTGTGGGAGTGTGTGAATGAGTGGGGGAGGGTGAAAGAGAGACGGGGAGGCCGGTGGATCCAAGACGGAACGAAAGAGCGAGAGATGACAGATGAGGGATGAGGGGGAGAGTTTGAAAAAGAGAGAAAGAGCGAAGAGTTATGTTTGAAATCAGCACCCCGTAGATGGACAGTTCCCTGTTACTTACACACACACACACACACACATCTTTAAACACAGATTTTTTTTTCTATTTTCCCCATTAGGTTTTGACATTTAACAATCAACATTATCAGCGATTTGCCCTGGTCCAAGGGTCAATACATTTCCATTTGTCAATATTGGTCTCTATAATTTCCATAAATAGGAGACAAGGTCAGTTTTTTTGTTTATAGTAGGCCGAATAGGTCATAATTGGACATGAAAAGTCTCTGTCAGTGTAGAAGCTGCTGCATCAGAGAGAAATGACAAGATCTGCTGGTGATTATATTCCTGTTATGTGAAAACCTTGTAATTCCAGTAATTCCAATTTTTTGGGGGGGATTTCTCATGTTTTACCTGCCCAGAAAGCATTTGATGTACAGTGATGTCAAGGCCGGAGGGGGGCAAGTTCAACCCAGAAGAGCGCAAAATTTTCTCCATACGATATTATGATAGCCATAACCGCACAATAGCTGTAAAGAAAAGAGGATCAGATTGTCGATACCTCTTTATAACAAAGAGACAGAGAGAGAGAGAGAGAGAGAGAGAGACAGATTTATCATGTTTTACCTGCCCAGAAAGCATTTGATGTACAGTGATGTCAAGGCCAGAGGGGGGCAAGTTCAACCCAGAAGAGCGCAAAATTTTCACGATATGATATTATGTGAAAACCTTGTAATTCCAATTTTGGGGTGATTTTTCTGCACAGAAAGCCAAGTTCAACCCAGAAGAGTGCAAAATTTTCTCCATACGATATTATGATAGTAAAGATTTCATATTAAAACAGCTTTATAAACTGTTGTGAACTGATAACAGAAAGACATTTAGGGCCTGATTCCACAAACCAATGCAGATAGCAGTTATGGTGCTTTATTTACACTGGTTTTCAATGCTGGAGCAGGCCGTCGTATCTATTCAACATCAATTTTTTTGCTGGGACAGCTTAATCAATGCTTCAAAAAACAAATTCCACGTCCCTTGGGTTCATGAAATTCTTTCAAGACTAATTGGATAAACTCAAAATGCATGCTGGTCAAGCTACAGACAAGGCTGTTTTTCTTAGTTGCTAAAAGGTTGACATTTTAGAGATAGGAGGTATTCACCCAGCAGCTGCAGTGATATCTTACATTCTTTTAATAAGTTCAAGACATACTTCATGATAACTTGTTTCAATATGTGCTTGAAACAAATTGATCTTAAACTAAGTTGCAAAAAACGAGTTAAATACGCCATCCTGCCATTCTGTCCTTGATGTCAGTGTGAATAGTAATGTTTAAAAAACTACATAAACGGTCAAATAATTAAAGCTGAGCATGTTCATAATTCATAATATGCTTAGTTGAAGAGTGGTCTGCATTGTAATTAAAGTTATGCTATGAAACAAGGTGAGTGTTCAATGTTGTGACCTACCCAGTCACATTGGCTATATTTAAAAAAAAAAATCTATGTCTCTCTCTCCATTTTGTCCTGAGGCATAAACAGAATGAATGAGCGACTTCACTTATTCTACGTTAAAATATCCAATAGCATTAGCAGCCATTATGCACCATGTCAATGTGACAACACACATCATGTCATCTGTGTGTGTGTGTGTGGGTGGGTGAGTGGGTGTAAAGGATTGGACAATATGGGTCAAGATGAGGGCAAAGGGATAACTAAGAACTTGACATTTAGATTTGTTTTATCATTATAATGGAGAACAAAGATAAAGGAAAAATCCCCAAGAAGCCATAAAAAAAAAAATCACGTCAGCTCTAAGCTGATAGTTTGGTGAATTACACAATGAATTACAATTTTATCTTAAAGCTAGTAAAATTTCTTGAAATATGCAAAAAAATGATCAACCAGCCATTATAGTGAGATAATTTGACATATCCATAAATAACCCTTGCATACAGACACATTTTCATTCTCACCTTCTAAGTTTGAATGGCATAGTCTAATTTGATATTAACGTGCTCTTGAGACACATAAGACTCGACAGGCAATATATGAGTCGGAGACAAATAGATGATAAATAGTGATAAATTATTAGACGTAGGTCACCAAACTATCAGTTTAGAGTCCTGAATGCTCCCTGATGAGATTTATTCTTTAGATATGGCATGCTAATAGCTTTCTGGTGATTTCTGCTTGACCTTTACTCTCCATTATTATGATTAAAAATGACAAAATCAAATTTGGACTCCCTTAGACTAAGGTATGGAGAGTGCCACGTCTCGCTTATACCCGAATGACACCACATGTTTTTGCAGGGCACAAACCATCATGGCCGCCCTCACTCACCGGAAGTTTCTCTGGTAAAGAGCTAAAAAAAAAAGTCCTTTTATGCCAATACTGTGCCTCTGCCAGCTGACACCTGTTAAAACAGTCAGACGATCCTCCCAGTACTTATAATAATACACACACACACTCACTAACAGTGGGAAAATGTGTTTTTCAAGCCAAGTTTCCATTCATCTCAGCCAGCGAGACAGGTGAAGCACGGACCATTTAAAACAAGACAGAGTGTGACCTCCTTTCATCCTAATGTGGCCGACATAGATGTTTATGAAACGCAGCGTGACAGAACGTCAATGGCCGAGAATCAATGCTGCGCTAATGTCGTTATTAAAATGCTGAAGTCAATCATTCTTCGTAAGGCTGCTAATATGAAAATGCAAAATAAGTCAATATTTTGCTCAGTAATGCACTAATGCAGTCTGAGAATGTCAATAATTTCCGGTATTATGGATTTCTTATAGGTCAGTATTTAAATGGCCAACAACACGAGATGAGGTGGGTGAGGCTGGGACGATTTTTTTTTTTAAATTATATTTAATATCCCCTAAATATGAGCTGTCCCACTTTTTTAACCTTCATTTACACAGGGAAATACAACTGAGCACTTTGTACTTTGCTAGTTTGCGCCAATATTCAATACCTTCACATTTTCAGCCTTTGAAACAACATTTAGACCAGTGATTCTCAACCTTTTTCATATCAAGGACCCCTAAGTTAGTACACATTAGGGCCATGGACCCTCATTTGTCTCTCGGACCCAAATCTGAGAATATTTTTATTGTTAGATATGATTTTGTCCAGAATTCTATGACTATCTGTATTGTAGGCAAAGAGATAACAGTGAAACTATGATCAAAACAGTCATTCTTCTACATTCTCTAATTGTGTTAACTTCTTGTAAATGAAGTAATGGTGAAGTTTAACAATTCATCAATTTGCTGGGGACCCCCTGGAACCCCCTCAAGGACCCCTGGTGGTCCCCAGACCCCATGTTGAGAACCACTGATTTAGACCATCATGGGACACTAAAACGCTCCACTGAAACCAAGACTAATCCAGGTCATTCTTCATGAATTCCATTTGGAATGAATTTACAAAAAACACTATTTAGCAGTCCATCAATGTGTTGAAAAGACATGCTTTGGGCAAGGCTGGATTATGGACCGGGCCAGTGGGGCCAGTGCCCCGGGGCCTCGGACTGCCAGGGGTCTCCGAAGCCTCAGGCCCCACAGCCCGAGCCCCAAAGGATGTTGAACACCAGGGCCCTTGCCACATACAGTGCAACTTGACCACTAGGGCCCCTCGGTGCATACAGTGCAACTTGACCACTAGGGCCCCTCGGTGCATACAGTGCAACTTGACCACTAGGGCCCCTGACACCTCGGGCACATACAGTGCAACTTGACCGCTAGGTCTGCCACTGGGGGGGGCCTCCAAGGACATGTGCCCAAGGGCCACGCGGAACCATGATCCAGCCCTGGCTTTGGGTGCTTTTGGGGTTGACTGGTGGAGTGTCCATTGAATCGCAAGATATAAATAGCTCTATAGTGAAGCAATCGAGGAGATTTGGGTCATAATTGGAATGATGGAAAAAGATGGTCCAGGTGAAAAATGTCTTTGCCAGATAAAGACTTTTGCAGTGGATACCTTTGTACATTTGGGAGCGTATCTATGTTCCCAAGATCCTATGTTCCCAAGATCCTATGTTCCCAGGGTCCTATGCTCCCAAGGTCCTATGTTCCCAGGGTCCTATGTTCCCCAGTTCAATATTCTGTTAACACACATTAACCCTCCTATTGTGTTCGGGTCAAATTTGACCCGTTTCGAGTTAAAATATTTCATAAATATTATCCAGTTTTTTTTTTATTGGAGCAAGGCTTCAAAACAGCTATATAAACACAACAAAACCAATGGTTATTATTTTATTTGATTTTGAAGGTCTCTAACCCTAACCCTAAACCCTAGAACTGGGGAACATAGGACCCTGGGAACATAGGACCCTGGGAACATAGGAATGACTCCGTACCTTTCTTACATTAAACCCAATTGTTCTCATTTCCACAAGCCAAGTGTAGCAAAAACATTTCATTCATTCTGTGTGCGAGTGTGTGCTCACACTCGTTCCAGCCTGCAGGAATGGATAGATGTGCAGCACCGTGGATCTAAGCTGGTGGTGTCTGTATGCTGCAGTATGTGTTGGCGAGGTTGTTATCAGTGTATGTTTGCTCACACGTGTCCCTGACTGCAGAATTGTGTGTGTGCAGTGTGTGTGTGTGTGTGTGGAGGATGATGTGTGGTTCCAGTATGCTGCGTGAGTCTTAATAGTGTGTGTGTGTGTGTGTGTGTGTGTGTGTGTGTGCATGTGACTATATTGTTGCTAACATCTATTGTATTCCCGCCTGCAGAAGTGTGTAGGTTACACTGATGTATGAAGCCTCGCAGTTCATTGCAATGAATCACTTCCGTCTGCAGCCCACACATTATAAGGTCACATACACACACACACACACACACACACACACGTGCACACACAATCTCGCACACTACCTCTTTATCAGCTCAGAGGCATTGATTATAGTGTGGTACAGTCTGTGCTATCTGTTCAGTGTTAATACTGGTGGTTAGTGATAATGTGAAGCATACTGTAAAACCTCCATTAATAGACTAGGACTTTATTTGTTATTTGTTTTTTGCTCCACAAGGGAAAAATATAGATTATCGAGAACATGGTATAGGGGGAAATAGCCATCTCACTTGATCTGTTTCACAAATCACTTACTGGCTATGTGGATGGAAAGTGCAAACTAGCGCCCCTGCTGGTTGCATTCATTCCTGCGATACCTCCCCACCCCCCACACCCATTCATCTTCCCTTTGACAGATGCAAAATAACCTCTCCTGAATAATTAACGGCATTAACTTAACCAGAACAGTCAGTTTTGAACAGATAAGGCCATAAACTCTAACCTGCAATAAAGCCTGTTGCAATAAAGCTTTGTGAAAACTACATTTCGTCTTTGGCAGCCCCGCGAGTAATTATGGAAATTGAATCCCCGTCACCTTTAATTCAATACACTCTATAGTATGCTCTTAAATCAGCTTCCCCTGCAGAGGTCAGGCTTTTGCTCACTGAGCTTTGATCACATGATGATACATAGAGAGATTTATATGCATAATTACATATGTTGATTTCTGCAAATTGTATCATTTTAATTGATATAGTTACGCTTAACAGAAAACACAATACTACTTCTATTACTGCGTCTGCTACTACTCCTGCGACTACTACTATTACTAATACTACTGCTACTATTACTAAATAATGACAGTAATCAAATTAATATGGTGTGAGTGTATGAATTACTGTTTTTTTTAATGTATTTCTTCAATTTATTGCAGTAATCATTCCAATGAAGAAATCTAAACTGATTTTAAGTTTCAAAAAAATTGACCGAGAGCAAGGACATACAGGCAGAAACATTCTAGAATGAGTTTGAATCTAAATCGCTGTGGGGTTTTTTAGTCCCAGGGCTGGCTATCTGACATAGATATAGACTATTTTCTTCCTATAAACAGAGAGTAGGCGACTAACACCATTGCTGCCCAGTCCCCAAGAGACTGGCTGGCATAGGCTGACAGAGAATATTACAGATACTCCCAATAGGGACACACGCGTGGTAACGTCAGAATAATGTTCAAATTAGAATTGAGTTGAGAGGAGTTTTCTGTTTTTAAGCACTGCGATTGGCCTCGAAGGTCCAAACACCGCTCAGCCCAGCCGAAACTTTGGTCACCAAACGAACCGAGCCAGTAGTTTAAGCTCCTAAAACAGGTACAACCACCGGTGCTGCTCTGTATTTATTTTTTCAGAACGGGAACGTGCGTTACGTCACCAAATTCACTCCCGGAACGTTTTCCGGCCCAATGACCCCCTGATATAGCCTAGATTTGTTTCCCCTGTCAAGAGACTCGGGGCTAGTCCAAAAACATTCCCAGCTAAAGCCCCAGAAGCCCGATGCTGATGACGGGAGCAATACTCAGCTAGCGTGACGTACCGTTAAGGTTTGTAGGACAGCAGAAGATGTGGATGTCTGTAATTTGACGGCGAAGAGTGTGGCTCTGTGTGAAATCCAATATGACATTATTAGTATGGGACTGAATGTGGCATTTAGCCCATAGGCGAGAGGCCATCTCTTAGTCAAAGACGCCCTCTAGAGGCCATCTCACGAAGCATTACCTGACTGACTGACTGACTAAATGACCTGAACTTGCCGCGTGATGGGTGAACTATGACAATCATAATAAGGCAAAAAACAAATTGACTGAAACAAAAGTCAATTATATTTTTAGAAAAGCATTAGATTATGCATTTGTCTCTTTAAAGACCCTCTCCTTATCTAACTTGCACTGCACGCTATGATGCATACTATGAATTTACCTCAATAAGCTGATTTATTTCAGGCTGTAAAAAGTAGGAAATTCTATTCTGTTGATAACAAGGTAGGTGGATTGAGTTTAGACGGAATTACCATTCACTGCATTCCTTAACAACCATCACGGAGGTCCACTGGAGATTGGTTTATGTGCAAATTAATGTTTAAATATACAACAACTGGGCAAAAAAATTGAAAAGGTTATGTTGTTATGGCAACATTGTGACGATATTTAACGATGTTAACATGCAACTACTAGCCACTCCTAACACTTGCTTCTACTAGATAGGGTATGTTAGCTAGCGTACAAATCAGATGTGTTTACAACAAGATAGTGATGAATCAAACTTTTTACCGTAGCCTGTTGGTACCATTACAACCATTACACCCCTGTTTTGGAGCTAAGAAGCTGTAAAGGCTTCATCGACTCAATTTGATGTCAAGAGCATACTTGACATCATACTTGACTGACAAAAACAAAGCAAGTCTCCGAGGCTTCCGTCCATTTTTAATGTTAGCGTAGCCTAACTAAAAAAAACCCAAAATTGTTTCTACCCGGAGAGAAAAACAAACCAGAGGTGCCGTTTCGTGAAATAGTCACGAAAAAATGGTAAAATCGTGTCCATGTACACGAATCAAAAGATTACATTTTCGTGACTATTTCACAAACTGCTGTGAGACCGTGTTGCGTTTCCATGGTGTGTGTTTTCAAAGCTCTGAGCCAATCGAATGGCTGAGAAGTTCTCCAGACTTCTGCTAGTTTGCGAGATTAGTCCGAGAGCTGAGGACCTCCAACATGGCCGCCCGAGGATGTGTTACATCACCTGAAAGCCCCTCTATAGTTTGACATAGTACTAATGTAACACACACTAAGACAAAAAAAAACCCTCATTCTCATTCCCCATATCTGGCTCCATCTCTTGTGTTGCTTAGGGCAGTGATTCTCAACCTTTTTCATATCAAGGAGACCTAATTTAGTCCAGATTAGGGCTACGGACCCCCATTTGATGAGATTTGGTATCTCGGACCTAAATCACCTAAGTCAGATATGATTTTGTCCAGAATTCTATGACTATGTATTGTAGGTAGAGAGATAACAGAGGAACTATGATCAAAACAGTCATTCTTCTACATTCTCTAATTGTGTTCACTTCTTGTAAATGAAATAATGCTGAAGTTTCACAATTCGTCAATTTGCTGGGGACCCCCTGGAACCCCCCTCAAGGACCCCCTGGTGGTCCCCGGACCCCACGTTGAGAACCACTGGCTTAGGGGCACTTCAGCGGGGCAGATGTTACACGCGGCTTGAAAGTAGGCCTGCCAAGTTGTAGGACGATCTCTCCGGGGGCTCGGGCATGTGCCTATCTGCAAGAAAGTTAATGTGTGTGTGTGTGTGTGTGTGTGTTCACTGCAGAAAGGTCTCTCTCAGGGTGTTCAGTGTTTGTGCATTCGGAGGACGTCCGTGATTTCACTCATTAGGAAACACCTCACATTTACTCCAGCTCTCTAGTAGCTACAGTCTGTGTCTGTCTCCAGGAGCTCCGCATAGATAGATAGATAGATAGATAGATAGATAGATAGATAGATAGAGCTTTTGGAGATAGATAGATGCCCATACCCAGCAGCAAGTCCGACAAATCAAAGAAATCGACTTCCACTTAGCTTTCCAACAATGACACTGACATTAAGCGGTGTTGAATGGTAATTTCTGCTGTTGTGCACTTTGCCAAACTCTCCAGATGAAATTGCAGAAGGAAATGGGCCTCCAGCTAACTCAGACAAAAACATCACACCCCGCTATTGTAAAAGCTCCGAAAGGTTTTTTTTTTTTGTCCGAAACGCCTAGTCGGCCATCACACTTCAGCGAAATTCCGTCTTTTATCCGAAGCTGTCACGCCTAGTGCTCAGCAGTAAAACACACACACACACACACACACACACACACAGAGAGAGTAATGGACTCCTCGAGTAGCACTTGTAGTCTGGAGAAAAAAAAGTTGACGTTTTCAATTCAATTCGAAAAAGTCGCCGTGCCGATTCCGACTCCACTCACGAGTCCGGACCGTGTTTCTCGCGGTCTGCTGCCAAATCCCAGACAAATGGATTGTCTAACTCGTGTAGAAACGCTTTTTATTCAAAGTCACACCTGGCTGTCGGGGAGAAAATCGCAGGAAAAAAAAATGGACCTGACTCATGCATACAAACATGCTTGAGAGAGAGAGAGCTCTATTGGATTTTTGCGCCTCACCGTTCAAACATAGAGCCGGTTTAGAAATCCCATGTTTTACTACATGTTTTTTTTTGCATTAGGGTTTAGGCTTTTTATTAAAAAATCAGATGTGGTCCAGTCAGTGTGGTCCACCTCTGATAGGATGGAGGTTCCTCCCTGATCACAGCTAGTCAATATGATTTATTAGTATTATTTTAATATCAGATGTCTGAGCAGAGAAATCATTCCAGTGTGGTGTGGAGGATTTTACTCAACAGCCTCACTCTGCCTTAAGAAGCTGCTAACACACCTACAACTATTTCATTAGTCTGGCTTTCAGTGGAGAGTTTTAGTGTCCCATGATGGTCTAAAGGTGTGATCACACCTACAGTTTGTTTTCTTTGGTCATCCTGCCAGGTTAGAGATTTTGGCGGTGGGAGGGATTAAGGCAGTGGTTCTCAACGTGGGGTCCGGGGACCACCAGGGGTCCTTGACGGGGTTTCAGAGGGGTCCCGAGCAAATTGGTGAAGTGTTAAACTTCAGCATTATTTCATTTACATGAAGTTAACACAATTAGAGAATGTAGAAGAATGACTGTTTTGATCATAGTTTGATTGTTGTCTCTCTACCTACAATACATAGTCATGGAATTCTGGATAAAATCATATCTAACAATAACAGTATTCTCAGATTTGGGTCCGAGAGACAAAATCTCATCAAATGGGGGTCTGAATTAGGGGTCCTTGATATGAAAAAGGTCGAGAATCACTGGATTAAGGAGTCAAAACCAATCTGGTTCCAATCTGATTGATGGTGCATGGTGGACTTGTCTGCACTCTTGTCTGCACTTGTCTGCACTTCTTCTGTGGTGTTCATACCAGTTAAGAACACATGAAGAAATAGCTGAATATGAGCATCATGGCCCAGACTTAATTTTGTTTTGCTAGGCATTTGGGTGCTGCTAGGCTTGAATATCAGCACAAAATATTGCCCATAAGCGGTTTCAATCCAAAAATATCAATATAGGTATTAGCCTTCAAACCCCATATTGGTTAAACCCTAGAATAAATAGGCCAACTGCAAA
Source organism: Centroberyx affinis (assembly GCF_046629955.1). Lineage (NCBI taxonomy): Eukaryota > Metazoa > Chordata > Actinopteri > Beryciformes > Berycidae > Centroberyx > Centroberyx affinis. Next base: position 19,590 of record NW_027283903.1, read on the forward strand.
ATGTTATTTATATCCAAGAACTTAACATGTTATACTATCAGACTTTGAAAACGAAAAGTAATACAAGGCATCAATATAAATCCTCATGTCCAAATATGAATGACAGGTCTCAACATAATACAATACTGCTGTTTACTCGAGAGGGGGGAGAAAAAAAAAAAAATATGATTACTGAAACAATATCCGGAGAAATTCATTTGCCACAGTGTTCATGGATTTACAAGCAACACATTTTCTCTGAGTCTCATTTCTCCAGTATGAAGACGCTTTGGAAGAGCGCCTAGAGGTCTAACTGATCGACTAGTCTTCAGTGGAAGCGCTAATACACACACACACACACACACACATGCACACACACACACACACACACACACAGTGTCCTTGAAAGACCCTTTTCCTCAACAGAAGAAATGAGGCTGGAAATCTCGCTGCAATTGCTAGCCTCTGATTGCCAACACATTATTTTAGGACTGACTGTGTGTGTGTGTGTGTGTGTGTGTGTGTGTGTGAGAGTGTGTGTGTGTGTGTGTGTGTGCGTGTGTTTTGGTTGCAGTCTAATCACAGCGAACAGAGAAGGCAATTTGTTCAGCCACAGCCCCTGTTGTGTTGATAAGCCAGTCACACAAACCACTGTCTGCCACCAACTCTCTCTCTCTCTCTCTCTCTCTCTCTCTCTCTCCCTCTCTCTCCCTCTATGTCTCTGTCTGGCTCGGGGCCCACCTTCGTTTCCTCTGTGTTTAGATCCAGGCCAAACCTGGCTGCAAAACAGCTGAGCCAGCCTCGTTTCACAACCAGGCTTGAAGCTGGCCACCGGCCGCCCGCCCCCCCCAAAATAAAGGATTAATGCTCACTGAATCTAAAGAGAATCCGTTTGCTGTATATCTGCACAGCATTCATTTTTAATAGTATTTTAAATGATGATCTGTTCTAGGGTTGGACCGCTTTACTTTTAGGTTTTTGAAGGCCCATATGGATATCCGATAATTTGTGCCAACGTTCGTTATCGTTAAATCTGATATTTCACGCCCAGCATTCCCAAAAATGTACAAGTATTCAGTGTTTACCCCAGAATTGAATTCTTGTCAGGGTGGGAAATCCCCTGAAACAGCATTTAGACCGGTGGTTCTCAACGTGGGGTCCGGGGACCACCAGGGGTCCTTGAGGGGGTTCCAGGGGGTCCCCAGCAAATTTGCGAATTATTCAACCTCAGCATTATTTCATTTACAAGAAGTTAACACAATTAGAGAATGTAGAAGAATGACTGTTTCGATCATAGTTTCACTGTTATCTCTCTACCTACAATACAGATAGTCATGGAATTCTGGACAAAATCATATCTAACAATAAAAGTATTCCCAGATTTGGGTCTGAGAGACAAAATCTCATCAAATGGGGGTCCGTGGCTCTAATGTGGACTAAATTAGGGGTTCTTGATATGAAAAAGGTTGAGAATCACTGATTTAGATCATCATGGGACACTAAAACTCTCCACTGAAAGTCAGACTAATGTAATAGTTGTAGGTGTGTTAGCAGCTCCTTAAGGCAGAGTGAGGCAGGTTTCACTGCAGACTGTTGAGTAAAAAATCCTCCACGCCACACTGGTCTGGTTTCTCTGGTCTGGCATTGATATAATAATAATAATAATAATAATGATAATAACTAGAAGGGCACTCGGGGAGAGCGCAGACCTCCGCCAAGGTTCGTGCCATTATCGCTCGTTCGTGAGTCGGATCCGGATCCGCTCCAAAATTGAATGGGTTCTTCCTCGGCCCATGCTACACCCTTCCACCAAGTTTCATGAAAATCGGGCCAGTGGTTTTTCCGTAATCCTGCTGACAGTCAAACAGACAAACAGAAAAACAAACGGAGGTAATAAAACATATCGACTAGCTGTGATCAGGGAAGGAAGCTCCATCCTATCAGAGGTAGACGATGACGGGTGATATCCGATTTTTTTTAAAGTGATAATCCAGTAAATGTGGTGTTTTAGCAGTCAATGCAGACATAGCAAAACCTTTGGTGTCAGATGGTATTAGATACAGGGACTTTTCCATACCTTGTGGATTTGGTGAATGAATGCCTTGGGGCAATGATGAACATGATCTGTGGCTTCATCTCCTGTGGGCCTCTGGTGACAGAAATCCCATCTACAGCCACATTAACAATTGAACATCATGTCTCCTGTCATGTTTTTTCATTTTTTTTTTTTTCTTTTTTTTGGCTTCACAGCGTTTTCAAGTTTTCCTCTTCAGACACTGACTAGACATTTTCAGCGTGAAACTTCTATTTTTTTGTCTCCTTTTTTTTTTTTTAAATGGTCATGCTTTTCATTTTTATTCAAATGTGTCTTTTTAATTTGGCCTCATTAAGCAATGTCTTTTACCTCGCTCCGAGCGCTACTGTGGTCCAATTAGAGTCATTTTGTTCTGTTTTGGCCCGGAGCGCTTCGAGTTGTCCGCGGTTCATCCCGGAGTTTTTCTCATCTGGTGCTAACAGTGTGTTTGAACGCATGAAATATTCATCACGCGCAAATTCCTAGACACACACACACACACGCACGCACGCACACACACATCTACAAAACATTTCCAAGCAAAGTAACTCAATACAGCTTTTTTTCAAATTTTAATCATTTTTTTTCAAACATCATTCTCAGGGATTCATTCTGGAGAGTGAGAGAGAAGCTGACATGCAGCAGTGCTCATGAACTGGATTCCAAGCTTTTTATGTGTTTAACTTAGATGGTGCAGCTGCTGTCTGAATCCACAACGATATCTGATAACCTAATATGATGCAAAGGCAATGAAACCCCATGGTGTGTGATTGGATGAAAAACCAACACAACCAAATCAGTGTCAATGTTTTCATCTCTAAAATGAGATGGTGGAAAAAATATATATACAGAGGAAAAAAACTGGACCTATTACTGGTGCATATTGCAGTATTACAGGCACATTGACAAAACAGAAAAAAAAATATGTTAACGATTAAGAAGTTACACGATAAAACAGTAAGTATAAGTATAAGGTATATTACAGTTATAATACAGTTTTATAACATTACTCATAATCTGTTATAAAGCTTTTTCATTTAAGTGGTAATGAAAAAGCTTTATAACAGATTGTATGTAATGTGTTTATAATGTTATAAAACACGTTCTCAACGTGGGGTCCGGGGACCACCAGGGGTCCTTGAGGGGGTTCCAGGTGGTCCCCAGCAAATTGATGAAGTGTTAAACTTCAGCATTATTTCATTTACAAGAAGTTAACACAACTAGAGAATGTAGAAGAATGACTGTTTTGATCATAGTTTCTCTGTTATCTCTCTACCTACAATAAAGACAGTCATGGAATTCTGGACAAAATCATATCTAACAATAAAGAATATTCTCCGATTTGGGTTTGAAAGACAAAATCTCATCAAATGGGGGTCCGTGGCTCTAATGTGGACTAAATTTGGGGTTCTTGATATGAAAAAGGTTGAGAATCACTGTTATAAAACATTATAACTGTCTATGCATGATTATAACTATACTTATAATACATTATAATGCCATCATAATGCATTATAAGTATGACTGTAATGTATTATAGACACTGGCTTCATAGAAAGTGTTACCAAAAAAACAATATGAGTGCAGTCTATTAAATCACAAATCACTGGAAAAATCCGCTTTTTTCAGCTTATTCCATTCCTAACCATATTCATACGCATTCCGTCACACATTCATTTTCACACACAAATTGTTTGGGGGGTTTGGGAGCTGCTGTGAATCCAGCGATGTCAAAGCACTGGCAAACAGAGTGATTAGTGATTGCCAGGAAATCTAGTGCAAAACACCACAACAATGGCTGCTTCTCACCAAATATGATGCCAATAATCGGTTATCACTTTAATGACAGCTGTGGAGGAATTGTCTCCTTTCACTCGTTTTCAAACTCAACAAAAAGGTTAGAAGGTGTTGTTCAAGAGGTTGAGAAAGCAAAATGGGGAATATTATTTTCTCATTTTGCCCATGAGGCATTTCAAAGGGATTCTAGATGTAATTATCAAAATATTGGACTACACATTTTGGAATGGAAGGATGCGAGAAATGGCTCTTGTGTTGGCCCATGTGTTGTTGTATGGTGGAGATTTTGTCTCTCAGACCCAAATCTGAGAATATTTTTATTGTTAGATATGATTTTGTCCAGAATTCCATGTCTATCTGTATTGTAGGTAGAGAGATAACAGAGAAACTATGATCAAAACAGTCATTCTTCTACATCCTCTAATTGTGTTAACTTCTTGTTAATGAAATAATGCTGAAGTTTAACAATACATCAATTTGCTGTGGACCCTCTGGAACCCCCTTAAGGCCCCCTGGTGGTCCCCGGACCCCACGTTGAGAACCACTGGCATAGACTATGAAATAGGCCTTAGTGTGTCTCTCCATTTTGAGTGTACCAACCATAAATACCTAAGGTTGTATATTTTATACATCAGTTACCAGTCTTGCGCAACACTAGAGGTCCATGCAAACTTTCAACACACTATATTATCACAATATTTTTTATGTTTTTCTTTTTCATAATGGAGCAAGCATTCATATGTGCTCCAGATAGGGGCTTTAACACTAAAAAGGACAGTGGATTAGGGGGGCCAATAAGCAGTCAATTTAATGGACAATAACAATAATAATAATAACTAGAAGGGCACTCGGAGAGCGCAGACCTCCGCCAATTTTCTTGCTATTATTGCTTGTTCATGAGTCGGATCCGCTCCAAAATTTAATGGGTTCTTCCTTGGCCCATGCTACACCCTTCCACCAAGTTTCATGAAAATGGGGCTAGTAGTTTTTCCGTAATCCTGCTGACAGACAAACAGACAAACAAACAAACGGCACCGAAAACATAACCTCCTTGGCCGAGGTAATTAAGTCATTAAAAGCACTATTTCCCTGCATGATTTTTGAAAATCGTACAACACTGGTTTGTGCAGAAATTGGGTCGAGGGAAACTCATGGAGAGACATTTTTAAAGCTGAGATTTGTAATTCAAAAATCCAAAACAGCAGCCATTTGACTGCAGTTTGGCCTCTCCAGCATTAACTCAGCTCCCTTTTTTTTTATTCTTCTTCTGCTATTTCAGAGCTGAATCCCTGAAGGTACAGTCATTTTTTTTTCTCTCCCCCAGTTTTATCCTTCAACTCCCTCGACCGGCGTCAAGACGATAAATTAGCCGTACTTAAAAGTAATTTTCCTTGTGATTAAGGCTTTGGGAGCTGATAGTTATTTAGCTCAAGTCAAATTCATCAGAAATTCATCGGGATAGCGGCGTTTTAATTAATTCATAATTACTTCAGAAACCCGGGAAAAAAACACGAGGCCTTCCCCCCAAAAAATTACAAACTGGCAGCAAGAGAGGAGGAGAGATGGAGAGAGAGGTAGGAAAAAGAGAGAGACAAGGGGAGAGAGAGAGAGATGGGATGGGTGAGGAGAGAGATGAGATGGGAAATTAGGTCGAGACATAGAGAAGGAAAGGAGGGAGAGAGGGGGGTTTGGGTGAGAGAGAGAGAGAGAGAGAGAGAGAGAGAGAGGATAGGGGGAGTGGGGTGGGGAGGGGGGTTAGGGTGACAGAGAGGGAGAGCGAGGTAAGCGAGCCCTTAAATTGGATTGTAACTTTAAATTACTGATTTAAATGTTTCAAAAGCCCCCAAATGGAGTTGAAATATGCTGCTATTATACTGAAGACTGTGGTAATTATGTTTTTAGAGCCACAGTGATTATAATGCAATCACAGCTCTGGCCCCGAGCAGTGCTAGCCACCGCCTGCTATACCTAGAGTTGGGGAGTCATTTTACTACATGTAATTCAGAGGAATACATCAAGTTTTTGGTAAATTGCTCAATTTAGCTGTTAAGCAATGAGGACATAGACACCAAAATCATCCATGTGTCCCCAGTAGATCTTTGGCTTTGATGCTCCATGCTAACACTTTAGCATACACTATGTCAAGTGACAGTAGGCTTCATGCTAACACTTTAGCATACACTATGTCGAGTGACAGTATAGGCTTCACGCTAACACTTTAGCATACACTATGTTAAGTAATAGCAGGCCAATTTTTGGCCACTAACATTATCCAAACTAAGAAGAGCAACCTTTTTGTAATTTATTATGTCAGTAATATCATTAATTTAGCCATGGCTTATAAGTATGTTTTTTAGCTGTAGCCTACACCAGTGGTTCTCAACATGGGGTCCGGGGACCACCAAGGGTCCTAGTGGGGGTTCCAAGGGGTCCCCAGCAAACTGACGAATTGTTAAACTTCACCGTTATTTAATTTATAAGATGTTAACATAGGCTAATTAGAGAATGTAGAAGAATGACTGTTTTGATCATAGTTTGACTGTTATCTCTCTACCTACAATAAAGATGGTCAAGGAATTCTGGACAAAATCATATCTAACAATAAAAATATTCTCAGTTTTGCGTCCAAGAGACCAAATCTCATCAAATGGGGGTCCGTGGCCCTAATGTGGACTAAATCAGGGGTCCTTGATATGAAAAAGGTTGAGAATCACTGGCCTACACAGTCTCCCATCACCCACCAAGTTCACTTCCAAGTCACACTCCAAGTCTGGCAGAAACCGAGACAAAACTCTCTCTACCTTGCCTACATACTGCTGGGATAGCTTGGACACAGCATCGCTGTAGTTTGTTAGTCATTCCGTGACAGAGCTGTTCTTTGCTTCACTTTTGTTTGCTTTGGCAGATTGTGCTTCTTTCTATTCCAATGCTGCCCAAAATTGTGAATCTAAAGGCCTAAAGTCTCTCACATTTAGGCGTTAACAAGTACTACGGACCTGCCAAAAGAAATAAGAGCCTGTCTCTAATAACAGCCTGGTGCTCTGTTTTTGTTGAGGCAAATAAAGCCCCCGGCCATTATAGGACGATTTTCGGTACCTTTATACCTCAAATATAGTACCCTGAAAGTAAGTGAAAGTAATCAAAATACAGTTTTGATGAGGAAATTTATAACTATAATCAAATACATTCTTTTTTTAAGATTTTTTTTTTTTTTTACCATTTTCGCCTTTATTACATCAAAGTGGAGAGAGACAGTAAAGACTGGGAGAGAGGGGGAGGGATGACATGCGACAAAGGTCCCAGGCCGGACCTGAATCCAGGACACCGCGCGCCCCACATGGCACGCATCCCAGACCATGAGCCATGCAGGACGCCCCAATTAAATACATTTTTAAAGTAACCTAACCCTGATGCTGGAAGAGTGAGAGTTACATAATGAACAAAGGTCTTAACATTTGTGACCCTACCACAACTCAAATTATACAGATATTTTACACCATCGTCTATTTTCTACATCGCAGACCTTTTACAGCTTTAAGACCTTCAAATCATATTTTTAGCTGTTACATACAATCTGTTTTTTTTTATTTGGCCTTTAACACAGAGCAGGCTGTAGAGAGAGTGAAATATGCTCCTTTTACACTGATGGCTGTTGTAATTATCCTTTAAGAGTCAGTCATTGTAATAAAATCAGAACTTTTGCTGTGATTAGTATGAAGCAATATTCCCTTCATAGCAAATGGATTTGAAAACTGTAACAATGAGCAGTAGGAAATCAGGTTTTTCTATTTTTATTTGGCTTAAAAATGAACAAATGATGCTGATTTTATACATCTTTTACATTACTTTATACCATGCCACTACACAGCAGCCGGCATTGCCTCTTCATCAGATTGTATACCGTGGAGTGGGATGGAAAAGAAAAAAGGGTTTGACATCTAACAAAGGTTACAAGATGGATTTGGACCCACAATATTGTTTGTTGTGTTTGATAGATATGGGTTTTTGACAAAACCAATGTTTCTGGATTGAAGGTGCAGACAGTCAATAGATTGTGCTGATATTTGGTATCTTTAAAGTTGACCTTTTTCATGCCAAAACAATACAAGTATTCAGTGTGTCCTGAGGATTTGTCTTCTTGTCAGGTTAGAAAAGCCTCTGAAACATTTAGACCATCATCGGACACTAAAACTCTCCACTGAAACCCAGACTATTGACATTCTTTTAGGATTAGCAGCTCGTTAAAAGTCCCATATTTTACACTTTCCAGAGTTTTATTTTGTGTCTTGAGGTCCATTCAAAGCTGTGTGTGTGGTGTCATGAACCAAAAACACTCTCAATCCATTTTTACACGTTCATTTTCCAGCATCTCTCTGAGCCGTGTCTTTAAGGCTCAATAATATTAACAACCCCTCTGTTCTGACTGGCTAACCGTGAAACATGAGACACCACAGCTAGGCAGCTACAGGTAGGGAAAACTCTTCGGTAATAAACAACCGCTCAACCGCTTTGAAAAAAAACACTTTGTTAGTCTATTATTTCTTACAAAAATGATAATGAGCGAACCTTTGTGACGCCACAAAGTTACGGAAGTCCAAACGGCTCGTTTAGAGGCTCGCTTTTCTAATATGGATTGTGTGGATTTAGTTGGCGACCGTGCGTTTTGATACTTTCACCATGTTTAGATAGACCATCCAACTCCTTCATCATCACAGAGGCAAGGGAAATCCCATTTTACACGATATGGGACCTTTAAGGCAGGTTGACCCACCACACCTATTCAAATGGTAGGGAAACTGGGGTGCATTAGGCCTTTAAATGAAGAACTAATTTACAAAAAAACATTATCGAACCATTAAATGAACAAATAAAATGTGTGAAGAGCATGTAGATTTTCTGACAGCTTATGATCTTTCTCCTGTCATTCTCATCTTTTCTACCACTTTCCTACCACATGCTGTCTGCCGAGGCAGAGATGCTGCAGAAATTAGCACAATCATAATAAAATAATAAGACAGAGATTTTCCACTAAGACAAGCTACAGATGGCCAATGAGCGTAATTAAAATCACAGGAGTATCACACGCTCTGTCAGCCAATAATGCGGTGTGTGTTTGTGTGACTGTTATATGCCTTGCTCTCTATCTATTTGTGTGTGTGTGTGTGTGTGTGTGTGTGTGTATATGTGTACTGTTCACACTAAATGATTACACAGTTGGTACCCAGGCAGCTGACACTTTGATTAAATAGTTGTCCGCTGTTGTCGGTGACTAATGTTTCTCTTCTCAGTTATAACACTTGGATGTTATACGCTGCTCAAACATTTTCATGTCACAAACTCCCCCAAAAAAAGACACACATTTGTGCCATGGGCCACGGTTAATAAGATTTAATCCCTAGCACCCATATGGGAAGGATTTACTTGTTGATTCAATATTTAGAACTGCCTACACTAGATAATAGTGGTGAGAGTGAAACCTCGGAATACAATAGTCATTCTTATACATTCTCTAATAGGGTTAATTTCTAGTGAATTGAATTATGGTGAAATAAAGACAACATGATACAGTATAAAGTAGGGCTGGGCGATAATTCAATATTATCGTTTATCATCTTTCAGTGGAATCATATTGTGATGATATGAAGACATTTTGATATCGTGACACACATTTCTGCTGTCTGAATTGATGATGACAAGCAAATTTTACTTAAAAACTCTCATAAAATGAGGTATGGTAGGAATATTATTTGAATATTTCTGTTTTGTTTGACATCACACCTAACATTACCATTCGGTTCATTGAGATGAACATTAATTTGATTATTTAACGTGATTTTGCATACATGAACCATATCGTGATATATATTGATATCGAGAAAAATCCTTATGATTATCATGATATTGATTTCAACCATATCGCCCAGCCCTAGTATAAAGGTCTAAATGTCAGCTTCACTGTGTAGAAACCCGTAATCTCTGCAGACTTATTTGTTCTAATTCTGAAATCGTTCAAATCACATTTCCTTTTTTTGTGAAAGGCAGAATGTAACAGTAAAAAAACATAATTTCTACAATTGGATTGCACTGGAGAGCAAACTAACGGCAAACTAGTGATGGTTTGAAACAGTTACTTCACAGGAAGAAGCTGAACTACAGCAAATATATTTTTGTTAATGTTACTTACAAAAAAGTAGTTCGGGCTACTTTGTGAAAAAAAAAGATCATATCTACATTAGGGATGGGACGATATATCGAAATTCAATATATCGCGATACACAAATGTGACGATACGTATCGTGGGGCAGAAAAAGAATGGTGATAGATTTTTTTCTGCTGTAGTAATCACAAATCACAATTTCACAATCACTCCACTGAAATTATATTACTGTCGCTTTGTAATGACATTTCTTCATTGTTGTTTACATTGTAGCAGCCAATGACATCACTAGAAAGATTTGTGACTCAGAAATAAATTCTGCACAGTCAGACTTTGTGGCATTAAACTTTTATTACATCGTATCATGGTGGCATCCAATCGTGAACCACATATCGTGCATCAAATTGTATCGTAACTAGGGATGTAACAGTATACCGTTTTAAGGTATACTGTGGTATCAAGCAACCACGGTTCTGAACTGTAAGCCTTTCCCTGTAATACTGTGCCCACCACACGCCACTACAATGGAGGGTTACCTATCCACAGCTCCGCTCGTGACAGCCAGGGGAAAAAATGAAACATCACACTTCAAGTTGCTAGCAATATTGAATTGCAACAGTGGACTTTGTAATTTAATATACATTGTTAAACTGCACTAGATTACAAGATTGTTGTGTGTATTTTGCGTCTTTAATGCAAAATAAACTATCCGATGTTGCACTGCAGGGCGCTAGAACATTAACGTTATCTCACTACTCACGCAGCAGTCAATAAAAAACGATTCATTCAAGTAGACTGAAGACCTTTCCCCACATTTAGTTGTTAAAACGGCAGAAACAATAAGAGTTTTACAAAAAAAAAACGTCATTGCAAACGTAATCCAACGTCTTGCACTGCAAAAAATCTCCATTTTAACAAGTCATTTAGTCTATTATTGAGTCCTAAAATCACAATTTTCTTAAAATAGGTGAGAAAATCTGCCAATGGGGAGAGATAATGTCACTTGTTTCCAATGTAAATCAACTTGTTTCAAGAATTTTGCAGAATCAAGTGTCATTTTCTTGATAGTAGTTCAGTGATTTGCCTTTTTCTGACTTGTTTCCAGATACTGACACTCATTTCTCGAAAATTCCTGAAACAAGTGAAAGTGCATCGGAAACAAGTGGCATCTCACCCCACTGGCAGAGTTTTTCTCTCTTAAGAAAAATAAGATTTAAAGGCTGAGACTAAATGACTTGTTAAGGTTTTTGCGAGGTGTTTAGGTGGATAGTGTTGTGATTATATATGTACCCTAAATAACTCTTCGTAGGTTTACCTCTGTTAATATACGAACATCGCAACACCCATAACGGGGAAAAAATGAATACTGTGAAATACCGTATATCGTAGTCTTTTGGTAGATACCGTACCATACTGTGAAATTTCATACTGTTATATCCCTAATCATAACTACTAGTGTAATTACATGCAGGGAAACTACTAACACTGGCTACAAAGCTGCTTAACAGAAAGTAGATTGTCTCCAGTTGAAACTCTCTCTATAATTTTTGCTGTCTGGGTGGCCAGCAAGAGCAAACAGTTTAGGACTAAGCCAGTCGTTTACTGACTCTAAGTCTAATCCGTTTCACTGCAGCACCTCTCCAGGTGTTTGGCTGCCTGTCACTCTCACCTGCATGTACTGTATGCGTGTGTGTGTGTGTGTGTGTGTTTTGCCCTTTTGTCCCGTCGTCACTGTTAGACGTGTAGACAAGGAAAGTCCTCCGAAGTACACCTGGAGGCTTGTCGCTTTTGGTCGCACAGCATATTTGGCTGTACAGTCACATTTGTACACAGTTTCTTGAGTCTGGCATGACAGCTGAGGACAGCATCCATGTTTTAGTTTGCAGCTTGGCAACTTTCATGCCATGAAATTGTTCAGTATTCAGTGTTTTCCCCAGGATTTGAATTCTAGTCCGGGTGTAAAATCCTCTGAAACAGCATTTAGACCATCATGGGACACTAAAACTCTCCATTGAAACCCATAAAAATAAGTGGAATCATCATCATCATCAGTAAGTATGTGATTTTAAACTAGGCTTCGACCAACATGGGTTTTTGAAGGCTGATATTTTTGGATTGAAACTGCCGATAGCTGTTATTTTGCGCTGTTGAATGTTTTTAAATTTGACCCAAATACATACAAATACATTTTTAGATATCAATTTTTCGGGTTGCTCATTTTAACAGCTACTGTCTTTGTTTACCTCCAGCCTTCATGCCTTGGCAGAGAGACATAGGGAGAGAGAGAGAGAGAGAGAGAGAGAGAGAGAGAGAGAGTAGATCCAGTGAGAGAAGAGATGGAAGCATACAGCTGCACTGCAGAGCTGCTACTGGCCTGATTCACTCTCTCTCTTTCACACGCACACACACACACACACACACACACACACACACCCCATTTCCCCAAGCTTTCCTCTGTGTTGTAATGCCCTGCAGAATTATCTAACCTCCACCTTGTTACACTCTGCAAAAGGAACAGATACTCTCAGTGTGTGTGTGTGTGTGTGTGTGTGTGTGTGTGTGTCCCACTTGAGTATCAGTGGAATGCGGTTTTTCTTCGAGAGAATATACAAAGAAGCAAGGTTTGTCCATCGGGCTGGATTCTTTCTCTCTCTTCCTCTAACTCTGTCTCCCTCACCCCCATCACGCTCTTTTTCATAATTTATGTATTGCTTATGAATTATTAATGAAATCATTTCTGACCACTAGTGTTAGACTGGTATATGGGGCCTATATTGTCAATGTGGTCCACCTCTGATATGATGGATTTGATGCAGTTTGACTGATTAAATTTTTATTGTAGAATTGATCAATACTACACTGGTTGCCGTAAAGTCTAATAGAGAACCATGCCCTAGCCAAAGAACCCCTGAACAACCCTTCTTTTTTTGGGTGCACCTTGCAATTGTTGCTACGCTCCCATAGAAAACCCAGTCAAGCCCAGTCTGGTGAAGTCAGAAGCTTGTTAGGTGCACAGTTTACACCTTTAAAGAGTAACTAAACCACACCCAAATCTGTGGTGAAGCCTGACACCTAATGGTGAAAAGTAGGGTACTGAACTGGCCATCTACTATTGGCTTGTCTTTGGTGCCAGGTGATGTCACCTTCTATAGAGTACAACAGGTGGTTCAGTACCCTACTGTAATGTATTGTCTAAATTGAAACCCTAACTCTTCATGTATTACTTAAACATATCATGGCATTAACTAAAGGGACAACAAGCATTACCTAACGTGAATAGCAGGGCTGTAGTACTATTAACTACGAGTCCAAGATGAGACTGAGACCGGACTCGAGACCGATTTTTGACAAGTCCGGTCTCGGTCCGGTCTCGGTCTGCTAATTTTGTTGAAATGTCTTTAGAAACCTCCCTTCTATTTTAGGCAATAAACAAAAATATGCTGTTTTAGTCAATAAATACAATGGTAGCCTTGGATAACACATTGCTATGGTATTGGTCTCGAATTGGACTCGTAGTTTTGCCGTCTTGGTCTCGACTTGGTCTCGACCCCCCTCGGTCTTGGTCTTGAAACGGACTCGATTCACCAATAACTCGATCTGGACTTGGACTCGACCGAGGCGGTCTCGACTACAGCCCTAGTGAATAGTGTGTTATTCATCAGTAAATACATTAGTTAAACAGTAACTAAACCCCAAACCCAAATCTTTGGTGAAGCCTGATACAGTAGGGTACTGAACCACCTGTTGTACTCTATAGAAGGTGACATCACCTGGCACCAAAGACAAGCCAATAGCAGATGGCCAGTTCAGTACCCTACTGTTCACCATTAGATGTCAGGCTTCACCAGAGTTTTGATTTGGATTGGATTTGGAAAATTTGGGTTTGGGGTCTTTAACAATGCTAATGGCAGAGCCAAAAGATAGAGTTCAGCCATCGCTGTTACAGCTACAACATTGCCTGGGTCCAGACTGATTCTGGTCTGGCATCGTGACATGAAACAGCGGTTTCTCGGTTGAAAAATGATCGGTCCAATGAGCGCCGGGGGGGGACTAACGATTAGCCAATCAGGGCCACGGGCGGGACGAACCAAGGAGGAGTAATAACAACAATGGCGACCGCTATAGACAAGATAGACGCTGCTGTCGAGGCTGTTCTAAATCCATTAAAAGTCGACGTACTTTGTTTTTACTTAGCTCCGTGTTGTCAAAGATGCTCTATACTTTCTGAACCGTCTCTGGTGTCGTCATGGCTACGCATCAGTGTCGACTTAAAATCACGTTAGATTCAGGCGGATACGTCGGTCTCTCGTGATTGGTTAGGGAAAATCGAATCCCCCTCCCCCCACGGAAATCGGTTAGAGTGGAAGCAATGTCAGACTGAAGATGGAAATGGAGTGTAACGAGTTGACAATTCTGTCTGATATCAGGCAAGCTACAACAGAAACTTCCTAAAAAAAAAAATGTTCGTGCCACTGAAGCAAAGACAGGCTTAATCCACTCTTGTCTCCGTGTTTCTCTCTCCGACTCTCTCTGCGGTGCTGCCATATTCACCCTGTCTTTTAATAGCCCCGAGCCCCAGGTTACATCGTGAGGACGTGTGTGTCAATAGGTGAGATGGCGTGTGTGCGAGAGGCTGCATGTGCATTCGTGTGCGCCGCCTGTCAATCTTTGTTAAACCTCCCCAGCGCTGATGAAAGCCCAGAATGCAATCAATCACTCTTTTTCACACATAGGTTTGACATAACAGTCTGTGTGCAAAACTGAATGAATGGATGGATGACTGATGTGGAAATGTTTTAAGGTGGTACTCACACAATGTCAAGGAAAGGATGGAGGGATGGAGAAAGGAAGAAAGGGAGACTTATGGTATCAAACGTGAAAAATGTTTTAAGCGAGTATTTCCTAAATATCGTTATTTATCCCGGGAAAATGAACTGAGTTCCATGCTCTTTTCCAGTAACACCCTGCTTCATATTCATACAGTTACAGTTGATATTGGTCTTTTATTAAAAATCAGATCTGGTCCAGTCAGTGTGGTCCACATCTGATATGACGTATTTGATGCAGTTTGATTTATTTCATATTTATTGTAGAAAACCACTGTAAAATTCTGTAGGATCCTCTGAATACTTTTTGATTTTTGGGATTGAAAAAAAAAACATGTTTGGATGAAAATGATCAAATGTGTTGTTCATTTAAATAATTCATTTAAAAAATATCAGTTATCAAGACAAATTCTTCCAGATCTGGCAACCCTTTATAGACCACTTCAATAACAGTGCGCTTACCCTTCCCACAAACTAGCCTAGTTTAAACACGAGTCACAAAAGCACAACTGACCTATCCGACATCCAATTAAATTTTATTTTATTTTCCTCTTTTACTTCCATTATTTCCTTTTTATTTTTTTCCAATTAATCTTGTCTTAATACATTTTCGTGTTTATATTTGAACTGAATTTGCAAAAAATTAAAGTGCAAATTGCAACAACTATTTTGCAATACTTCTTTTTTTCCTCATATGTGTACGATAACTCACCTGTTTTTTCTGTTCTCATGTATATCCGTTTTTTCTTTCTTTTTTTTCCCTCTATATCTGCATTGAAAATTCTTTTTCCTATTCTCGACTGTATGTCTAACTCTGAAAACCCCAATAAAAAGAGTTGTAAAAAAATATATATATATCTCAGTTATCGACAGTTTCATGTTATTACACTCAAACCTTGACAATGATATCTTGTATTGAGCAAGTTAACATCTTGAACTCACACCAGAGTTCTAATGAAAACTAAAGTAGACAAAGTATTGAATTTCTCACCCCCAGAGCTTTTTGTTGTTGTTGAGGGCCACATTTTGTCAGTGGCCCCCCTCTCTGTGCTGATGTCTGTCTCAAAGCTGAAAGGTGAGGCCATCTCAATTTGGCCCTCCGATCCCAGTTGCCTGCTCTTTGTGGGCTTGAGATGTCGTGACCCTGTCTTTCTGTTTCTCTAATCTCTCTTTCTTTCATTCCATCTCTCACCGTCTGCCTCCTCTTGATCTCTGCCTCTCTCTCTCCTCATCTGTCCCTCTGTCTTCCCCTCTTGCCTTTGTATCTATTTCTTTCTTTCTTTATTTATCCCCTTCTTCTGCTATCTATCATCTTCATACCCCCAAAAAATCTTTTCAATCTTATCAAGTGTTTTCTGCAGAATTGTATTCTTGTCAGGGTGGGACAAAACCTCTGGGACAGCAGTTAGACCGTCATGGGACACTAACACTCTCCATTGAAAGCCAGACTAATAAAATCTGATATAAATAAATAAAAAAAAATCATAATAAAAACATATTGACTAGCTGTAGTCTGGGAGGAACCTCCATCATATCCGAGGTGGATGACACTGACTGGACCGTATCTGATTTTTAATAAAACGCCGGCCTGATATATCAGCCTAAAAATACTCTCTACCTCTCTCTATTCCCCTCTTTCTCGCTTTGTCTCTCTCTTTCTCGGCCTGCCGTGGCATCATGGCAGATTAGGGGAGAGTTAGGTCTTCTGAACACAGTCGATTTCACACCGAGGAAATCTAAAGGCTGTAACAAGACTTCACTAACTCCTCTCGGCTTGCTTTCTCTCCTCTCGATCCATCTCTATCATTATTTCTCCCTCGCTCCGTCTTCTTCGCTCTTTCCCTCTGTCTCTTGGTATTTCTCACCCGCTCTGTTTCTGTCACTGCCTGGCCTATCTCTGTCCTTCCCTTTCTTTGTTTTTTTGTCTCCTACGTCTATTACTCTTTGTCTGTTTCTTCACCGGCGCCAAAGTTCTATGTGAGGAAATTGTAATCGAAATCGTAATTGTGTCTTTACTAGTTTATATTTTTTTTGTCATTTTGAGATGACCTGTTACCTGCAGCAACTATTTAATTTTAAGTTCAATGTTTTTCTGTGAAGAAGCCAAATAGTGTAGTTTGGTTTGGGTTTAAGTCAAAAAGAAGGAATTACATTACATCCAACAAAAACTGAACATTGTGATGAAGCCAGATAACGTTATTTTGTTTGGACTCTAGTTTCTGGCAGGCAATGGTCATTGCGGCCATTAGAAACACAGCCATCTTCACTTTTTTTTCTGTTTTCACGTGTTTGTTTCTTTGTGCGTCTGCCCCCTTCGTCTAACCCTTAATAAAAAGACGTTAAAAATCTCTATGGCCATTTCTGCCTCTGTCTCTTCAATCCTTCTCTCACTGTTACTCTCATTTCATTCTATATATTTTTCGGTTCTTCATTGTAGAGCTCAACGACCCTCATTGTCCAAGCAAAAAAAAAACCCAAAAAACCCCACCTAATCCGACACAGAGTCATTCCTATGTTCCCAGGGTCCTATGTTCCCCAGATTTATATGACACATAATGGGAACATGACAAAGGGTCCTATGTTCCCAGGGTCCTATGTTCCCCAGCTCTATATAGCACATAATGGGAACCTGAAAAAGATGTTCCCCAGCTCTGTATTCGCTTAATATGGTTAGTTAGGGTTAGAGTTTAGGGTTAGGGTTAAACATAGGACCCTGAGAGAGCACATATGTAGAACTGGGGAACATAGGACCCTGGGAACATGGGACCCTTTGTCATGTTCCCATTATGTGCCATATAAATCTGGGGAACATAGGACCCTGGGAACATAGATACGCTCCCATCTGACACAACAGATTTGTTCACAGAAGAACAGCGATCTCTACATCCACACCAGATCTTGCCACCAGTCCGTTCCATCTGGTTCTTATACAGTACAGTTTTGGTTAGTACTCGGTAATTAGTAGTGTAACACATTACTATTTTAATTTTAGCAAGAAGAATTGTTGCAGTTACCATTAAAAAAATAGTGATTACTTTTGTTATCACCCCCCTCTAAGCATCAGATTGAAGCTGAAAAATCGACTTTAGGTGGAAGTATATATTCCCACTACTTTGATGAGAAATAGTAGAAAAGTTGTCTTCCTCTGGGTGGAAGTATTCCCTCTACTTTGATTTTATCAAGCAAAACGATGATAAGAACATTGGACATCAACGCTGTTTGGTTTCCCTGATCATTCCAACAGAAGCACACAGGCGAGGCAATAGAATTATGCCGAATTACACCGGGTATAACCAATTACTGCTGGCATGGAGTAATAAGTAATACCATTACTTTTGAAATGAGTAACAAGCAATGAAGCAATGAGTTCCATCACTTTCTCACTGCAGGAAACTGAACATCTTAACATCTTAGCTCTTAGTCCTCTGAGTCATATCCCCATTAAACCCCTCATTCTGAATGGTAGATTATGAATGGATTAAGCAATACAGTCACTATCTGTAACACTTGTAACTTCTATTTCTCCTGTAAAGCTGCATTAAGACAAGATTTTTATGTAAAAATACGCCCGTCTTAGCAGCCTAAATCGAATTCCCACGTCGATTCACCTTGTTTGCCCAAAAATAAATTCTGGTGCTGGATATTTCAGGGTGAAATACAAACTCTGTCCAAAAAAGGCTGGACTCACTCATCTTTATCCTCTCTAATTCCTGTGGTATCCCTTGGTGTAAAGTGATCACCGACCTGTGTGTTGAAGTTCAAATTTTTCAAGCAGTTACCTTCAACCTAAATGAAGTGAAGGGAAAGAAATGGTTTACACAAAACAATAAACCAGCTATGGATAGTAGATTATTGGGAGATTTGGTGGATCATGTCCCTTTTTATTCCACACAGAGGTTCTATCGCTAATATTGGCTGCTCTGGAAACCTGTATTCAGCATCACCTTCTTACACTCAAAAAAATTGTACTAATGACACATTAAGAAGCAGATTCAGGTATTACGATGTCATTCTGTGCCCTGGATTCCGCTTTTCGGGAAGTGTGTTTGCCTGTGTGCAATATCGATTTTAAGAAGTGGAGGAAAATGCTGAATTACCCCTCAGCATGTGGTGTTGCAGATTGACCCTCTCCTGAACTTTAATGGAAGTGTGCAGACTGAAAAGGGAAAAAGCCCTACTAAAGTTAGTTTCGTAAATTCTACCCAAACACTTTAGCCCCACTCCTGGCTCTATTAGGGGTCTGAGTGCGTAGTGTTGGGAACCCTATTGTATTTGTTAGGGTTCTTGTTCTTGTTCTTTTTCTCCACGAAAAGTATCTGGAGCTCAGAAACTGTAAGACCCACAGCAACCAAACTCGACAGAGAGGTGTGAAATCTCAGCAGCTCCTCAGGCAACAAAAATTACACCGATCGGCCAGATGGTGGTGCTATAACAAGCCACTTTACGTTACGCTAGAATTATTTCTATTATTTTTTGCATATATTCCTTGGATCAAGCAAATGTTTTCAGCCATCCACCACCCCGACCTTAACACCCTTTCTTTCCACCACACTATTTCACTGTCAAACTACCACCTGTTTCTAGTCGTCTTTGCATTTTATGACATTGTGTTCTTTTCACGAAATTGGTAGGATTGGCTCTATCCATCATACAAAAGGCCAATATTGGCAAACTGATATATCGGTTTACTCCTAATTTAAGGATTGCACCCTGGGCTTGCTGGTGCAATGTGAAAAGTTTTCTAAATGAGCCTTGGGCCAGCTAAATAGACCATTGCTAAGGTTATGCGGTGTAAACCGGCCCCTGAGATGTATCCATCTGTATATGGACAGACGGGAAAACACTTATTTCTTTCAGTTCTTAGTACTGGTGTCACACAGACACATCAAAGAAGGTTTAATACTTAAACAAGCCTGTTTCCATGTCATTATGTGCTCCACACTGTTAGTCTTTAGCAGTTCTTTATCCTCCCCCCATCTCTCACACACACACACACACACACACACATACACATTTGTTGGTCTCTTTAGCAAATGGAGCTTCATGAATCTTTAATGTGTTTGAAACCAAACACGACAATCAGTTCGACCCTCTCACACCTCACAAATGCCATGGAAACATAGGTGTAATCACAACCCTTTCTTTCTTTCTTTCTTTCTCTGTGTCGCTCTCTTTCTACTGTTTGTTTCTCCCTCTTCCTCTCTTTTTTATTTCCCCTCTCTTTTTTCTCTCCTTGTCTCTCTCTTTGTTTCTCCTGTATGTCGTTTGCTTTCTCTCTATCAATTGCTACCCACACACACAGGCTTGATGTAAATAGCGTGTGATAGATGAAGATGGCGGAAGCAGCTAGTTGGCCCCTGGAGGCCCTTCTCCCTTAATGACAGGTTAGCTTTGAGAGCGCATGAAT
The DNA here is from genome assembly GCF_046629955.1 of Centroberyx affinis. Lineage (NCBI taxonomy): Eukaryota > Metazoa > Chordata > Actinopteri > Beryciformes > Berycidae > Centroberyx > Centroberyx affinis. The sequence goes on from NW_027283903.1 coordinate 39,830, forward strand.
ACATTAGTGGAGAGAGAGAGAGAAACAAAGTAGGTGAAAGATTTTAGAAGGACACACACACCAAGGTTGCCAACAACCTGTATGGAGTTCCATAACTGACACTATCCTAGAAAATCAGTACATACAACACCTACCTCGCATCAGACCGAGACCTGTAAGATCTGACCAAATTAACAAAGAATTACAATATAACCCAGCAGTTAGACACGTGGCATAGCTGTAACATTAGCTTTACATGGACTTACAATGGAGACAAAGGAGTTCGACATGAAGTGTAGCTGTAACATTATAGCTTTACATGGATTTAGAGAACCAGGAGTTAGACACATGAAGCGTGGCTGTAACATTAGCTTTACATGGACTTACACTGAAAACGTTAGCTTCACATGGACTTACAATGGTGAACCAAGAGTTAGACACATGAAACGTAGCTGTAACATTAGCTTCACATAGACTTACAAGGGTGAATCAGGAGTTAGACACATGAAGAGTAGCTGTAACATTAGCTTAACATAGACTTACAGTGAAAACCCAGGGGTTAGACACATGAAGCGTAGCTGTAACATTAGCTTCACATAGACTTACAATAGTGAACCTGGAGTTAGACACATGAAGCGTAACATTAGCTTCACATAGACTTACAATGGTGAACCAAGAGTTAGACACATGAAATGTAGCTGTAACATTAGCTTTACATAGACTTACAATGGTGAACCAGGAGTTAGACACATGAAGAGACACTAATGTGTCTGGTAATCATTTACTAATGGTGTTCATGTTAACTAAGGTATTAATTTATACATTATTTAATAGTTTATAAAGATGACTATTAAATAATGTATAAATTAATACCTTAGTTAACATGAACACCATTAGTAAATGATTACCAGACACACTAGTTAACTGTTAATTAACTAACCCTTAACTTAGTGACCCTTATTGTAAAGTGTTACCCAATGTTTTTCTATGAAGAAGCCAAATGGTGTAATTTGGTTTGGGTTTAAGTCAAAAAGAAGGAATTACATTATATCCAACAAAAACTGAACATTGTGATGAAGCCAGATAGTGATAGTGTACCCTTATTTAAAGTGTTACCCACTAGCTTCACATAGACTTACAATGGTGAACCAAGAGTTAGACGCATGGAGAGTAGCTGTAATATTAGCTTAACATGGACTTACAATAGAGAACTAGGTATGTAGCGTGGCAAACATAGCATAGCGTAGCATTAACGTAGCATTTGCTTAGAGTGAAAACGATGCCCTATACACTCATGCTATGCTAGATTTAGTTGGTACACGTTCATGCAATTACTTTCTTATGCTACGTTCCATTTACCTCGGAAGTTGGAGGAAGTCGGAGCTGGGAATGACGTCACACCCGAGTTGACCGCGTTCCAGTACAACAAGTCGGAAAACCAATTTTTTTTTTGATTTCACGGGTGGGGGAAGTGGGGTTTGCTCTAGCCAGGTTAGCCATTGTTAGCAATACCAGTTGATAACAACGCATTACGCGGTATTTTGCACATACAAACACCATAGCAACATTCCACAGATAGAAGTTGGACAGTGCTGTGTGTACGACTGATTGAATGAGACACAAATAAGACAGAAGTGCTAATAAACAGTATATTACTACAGCTTGAGGCGCGGAGCAGCCATCTTGGATTTTGAGGTCAGGGTTGATGAGGTTCTTCCGACTTTCCGAGTCGGAAATCCGACTTCAGGGGGCGTTCCAGTTGAAATGTCCGACTGGGAACTCGGAAATTCCAACTTCCCAGTTCAAATGGAACCCACTGAGTTCTCTCCTTAGAAATGTGTGACTGTATACAAGGCTTGCCTTGAAAAATAGCCTAATCCCACACTCAGCAACAGAATGATCAAATATTTGAGAATGGTTCGCCAAATGTGCAAAGACCCTGTTTCCAATGTGTGAGCCGAGGCCACAGTGATGAATCTTGTATGCAGGCTTTTATATGACTTTTCTTACAAGATGACTATCCAAGTGGTAACACATGTTATGTGTGTCAAGTGTAACACAGATGGTAGGCATTGCAGGTACTGGTTCTCTAATGGTGGAAATGCAACTTCATACCACCTGTAATCTTCTCTCATGCTTCTTTGTTGTATTTCTCTTTCTCCTCTGCTCCTCACCTCTCTCTCTCCTCTTTTCTCTCTCTCTCTCTCTCGCTCTGTTTTTTTTTTTGAGGCAGCGTGCGTAGGCAGGCTTCTGTATCATTGCGGTTCCTTCTCTGTCCTGGCAGCCAAACACTGATGGTGTGTGTGGGTGAGAGGTCTGACTCTTCACACACTGCCAAGATCTGGGAAGGAGCGGGAGGAGAGGAGGAGGGCGAGAGAGGGGAAGAGGAGAGGATGGAGAGAGTGGGAGGGAGGAGTAAAGGGAGGAAAAAGCTAAGGCAAAGAGAAGAAGAGGTGGAGAGAGGGGGATTCGGTGGCCATAAGGATAAATGTTCCTCTGTGATGAACGCAATCTGTTTTTTCACCTTAAAGTCAGCAATTCAATTCGCTTTTCATTCACTTAAATTTTGGAATGGGGGGAAAAAAGTAATGTCTGCTAACTATCCAACCAACACTAGCCAATGCAGATTATCTACACTTGGTAGCCAAGTGCCACTAGCTAGCATACTATGTGGAATTGTATACGATACTTACACAATGGCCATGTTAACTGACCAGAGTTGACCTAGTTTCAGGATGTGCCTGATGTTCCTGCTACAAAGCATTCGTCTCTTGGCGTCAATCGTTACGCCAGCTATCAGGCATGTGGAGACATGTGGATCGAGCCATGTCTTGACATCACTATCTGTCATGTATGTATCATGTACTGACCATATATAGATATAGATCACAGCTCTCCCTCAGTACAGGGAGAGCTGTAACATCACTGACTGTGTTCTAGGGTTGGGCAATAGGACGGATATATCGGCTATCGGCGATTGGAGTCCATTGCCGGTTGATTTTTTTGGGTGATATTTGTCATTTTATTTTGCTGATTTCATGGTAAATAATTACCCTGTAAAGCGCAATTCAAAGCGTGCACGAATAGGAACTGGCAGTTGGAGTCGGGCCATATTATGTACGTTCTTGTTGCACTGATTTCCGACGAGTCTTTCACAAAACAGGGCAGTGAGTGACTAAATGACAATTAAGCCGTCTTTAGTGGTTGCTGTCCGATCGATTGGTGGCGAAAAGCAACGTCAATTCATAAATCATACTTGAGAACTAGACCAAAAGCTGTATGTGCAGGTGTGCACCCTGATCATATGTTATCCCCACCTGTTTGTTCATTTGGAGGCTGCAAGCGGAGGGAGGCTCCTTCATCTGATGCCATCGGACTCTTTTTCAAATAGTGTCGGACAGCTGTTCAGCCTGTCTTTACAGCTTATTGCTCGTTTGCAAAGATGGCAAATTACTTCATTTAGGTCCTTTTGGCTTGCCAGTTTCGTCCGGTTTAAAACCAAAATAATCCCAAATAGGGGATTTTGGCAGTCGCTGGTTGATGGGCTGACGGTGGCCGGTTGGAAAATTTTAACATATCGCCCAACCCTACTGTGTTCATGTTGTTCTTTTCCAATGATGCATCATTAAACGTCTACTGATTGATCAGATCGACTCATGTCTGTTCCATACAGCAACTAGCCTTCCCAAAGAGCTTACATTGACAATAATTTCTGGCCAACTTGACTGATATGCTAGCAGCACACACTGGCTGCTGTTACTGTCAAATCGCAATAATTACCCCATCATAAGTGATGTTATTGCCTAATTTCATTACAAAAATTAAACATTAAGGTTTAGTTTAGTTTAGTTTATTAGGATCCCCATTAGCTACAGCATTGCAGCAGCTATTCTTCCTGGGGTCCACAAAACAGACTTTACATAGTAATAATGTAACCATTACATTTACATCATAACACATAACATTACAAAATAAACAGGACAAAGACTAGAACACACCCACAGACAAGACAAGCTCCTGACAGTTTAATAATCAGAATATATGAAATAGTCCGTTTCACTCCAGTTTCCCAACACATTTCAAATCATAATACGGTCCATTTCACACTAGTATTTAATACAATAATCAAAATACATTAGTATTTAAATTAGTCCGTTTCACTCCAGTTTCCCGGTCCACAAACTCAGACCCTCCACGGCCACAAGACACATCAACACAATCAAACTCATATTCGTATTTTATTCAAGTTTCTATATCTTTTCAACGTCTCTAGTCAAAAAATGCTGTTTTACTAAAATTTTAAATCGAATTTTACTGTTTTCTTGTGTGATATGTCTAGGGAGTAAATTCCATTCAAGTAGAAATGTGTTAATGAAGAGTATGAAATAAAAGCATTGTCATCACCTTTATGTTGTCAACGAACTACAGGACTATAAGGCTATTATGTTTGTCTTTTCTTTGCTTTTTGTCCTTCTTTCCGTCTCTTCTCTGCCAATCTCTCCCCGTCTCTGTGGATATCACAAATCTCTTTATGCAGGCAGCAGAATCTAATCTGAAATATCTCCATATTTAGATGCACAGGCTGCCTTTTAGGACGAGGGAGCTGCTTTTCAAGCAAGGGCAGCTTTATTCAAGGTTTATTCAATAGAAGGGGTTTTTTGTTATTATTTTTCTGCTCTGGGACATTTCCAAGCATAACATTATACAGTTTTGCACTGGAAGTCTTTTTCCTGGGGTGTTTCCAAGCAAAAGGGGTTCATTTGAATGTAAGATTTTTTTTTTTTTGTTTTTGTATGGGATGTTTTCATGCAACAAGAGGTATTTTAATTCTTTAATTCAAAGTTTTATTCGTTGCCAGAAAGACTGTTTTTGACTTGGCATATTTTCAAGCACAAGGGATTTTATTTAATTGAAGAAAAGTTGGGCAGCTTTGCTGTTGGCTATTTTATTTCTTTTAAAGGAGAGTGGGTCATCCACTATTTATATTTTCATTCTTTGTATTGAGACAGTAGGAGAACTGAAAGGGCCACAGAGTAATGGTGGAGAAGACCAATTTTAATAACTAACTCAATTCAAACTCATAAGCACAAATTTTAAATAGCTGATAGTCTAATCAGAGGTTAACTAATCCCAGGCTAAATCACCTTTCTTTACTGTTCTAAGTACCATTTGGCTTGGTCAAGTCTAGTCTTAAATCTCTACGAACTGTACTCTCTTAAAATGACCTTAGATTTACATTAATTCACCCTTAATTCATGCGAAACCCTTTAAAATTAGTCCAATTAATCCATTAATAACTCCCTTAGAGTTATTAATGGAGGAGATCCCATTAAAACCCCCTTAAACTCCCCTTAATGTTTGACTGCTTACTTTATAATTTAATGTAAAATTCAGGGAGACGGGAACTTTCCATTAATAGCTCATTAATAACCCTGTAAATCATCCAAAAAAGGCATAAAAAAATCCTTAATTGCTAGTGTCTCCACAAACACCATAAATAAATCCCTTAAAAACCCATGATACTAACCTTACTTTTTTAAGGCTATGTTATTTTTAATGGATAATTAATGTTTATGTAATGAAAAATTAAGGACATTTCAGGGATAAAATGAAAGGGTTTGGTTTTCGAAGTGAGTAATGATAACGTTAGTAACTATTGTCACAAAATTGGACTAATTTACTGCTTTACAAACACCTTGGCTAAATAGGGTCTGTCAGATTTGGCAGCTATTGCTAACTTGCTAACCAGTCAATTGTTTTGTGTTAAAAACACAAAAACGGGTTAAACGCTCACTGACCAATATCCAAAATATGTTATTTAAGTGAACTGTTAACCGACTGAATGAATCACTCACATTTGCCTACCAGCCTCAACGATTCATTCAGTCCGATACAGCAACTGAACAGTTTGTTCGGTCCAAACAAAATATGTCGATTCAGCAAATGAGCTACTAACCCACACACTAGCAACTGAACTGCTGAACGAACTGGAGGACTCGTACAATATTGTGCTTATATGAAGTAGTATGTTGTTTGGGTGTTGGGTGTGTGTGTGTTGTACGACCAAGTTGCGTTGGCGAACCCATTCGACTCATTCACTTTGACGAAATTAACCCATCACTACCACAGAGTAGGATGGATTGAGACAAGACTACTGTCTTTTTAAAATATTTATTTTTCGGGATGTAAGACATGGGATTTAGTTTTAATGCATGATGAATTTTGTATAAAAGAGGTTTATTTAAGAAGAAAGACAGCTTTATGTGGTGTCAGACATTTTCAAGCGAGAGGGATTTTATGCTCTACAAAATTTCACGCATTGCAAGTAAAGCTGTTTTTCTTTGTGTGGGCTACCTTCACCTTACTTTCAAGCAAAGGCTCTTTATATAATAGGAGCCTGTTTTTCAAGTCAGTCCCATTCACCAATACACAGGGAGTGATGTAACTAACCCCTTGTGCTGTTACAATAGGTTACAGCGAAGAAAAATAGAAACCTACTGTACCTTGGATGTTAGAGGAAAGAGGGCAGTTGAGAGCAGATATGCCACTGGGCTTATCAAATAAGCAGAAATAAGTAATTACATATTATGAAATAAGTAGAAGTTTTGTCAGGTATAGTAGGTGTTTTCAAAAATTTTCAAGCACATGAGATTTTCTGCAGTGTCAGTGTTATCGATTACAAAAAAAGTTGTTTTATTTTGGTATTAGTTGATTTTAACTCAATCTTAGGCTTGTTTTTTTCATGCGACTTTTATTAAATCCAAGATTTATTAGACGCTGTTGTTTTTGGTGTCGGATATGTTTTTAAAGGATTGGAGTTTTATTCCATATTTAATTTACTAGTGTTTTTTTTGTTTTTTTTAAAAGCATTAGGGGTTTGTTGTGTACAAGAAAAACTGTTTACTCAATATGAGGTTGATTTAGTCCAGTCAAGGCTGCTTTCCTCGGCTGAGCTGTATTTCAAGCGAGCTACAGTGTATTCATTCCAAGCTTTAATCAGTGCAAGAAAGGCGACTTTGTTGCTGCAAGCAAGAGGGATTTCATTTATTACCAAAAAAAGAACTTCTTTTTTTTTTGACATTGGCTGCTCTACAAGTGAGTGATTTTATATTCAAAGTTGAATAGCTGGTACAGTGAGTGTGGAAAACGCTTCCATGCGGAGAGAACTCAATGGAAATATGGAAAGCACTTTTAACCAACTGAATGCAAGATGAATGTGAATGTGTTTGTGTATCTGTTGGGATGCAACTGCATCTAACAGCATGGGAATCTTTTGTGTTCTCTGTTTGTGTGCGTGTGTGTGTGTGTGTGTTTCCACTGGGACCCATAGCTGGTGCATTACTGGTTATTTAGACTTGGAATTGGCTAATTGATTTGTCATTCAATTAGTCAATCGCCCAATAAGGCCCTTAGGGGGGGTGGACTCTGTTGTCAGGTGAAAATGAGCTCAGCCAATCAATCTGCATCTCCCAGTGGGTCTTGAATGTGTGTGTGTGTGTGTGTGTGTGTGTGTAGTATTATGCATATTTAAAGATTATTTGCGAGAGTGTATGTTTACAGATAGTGGGAGGTGTTTGTATGGTGTAGTGTTTCCATGTCTCTGTCTTTGTGTGTGTGTGTTTACGGATGGAGAGTGAAGTGAGAGAGCGAGGGTTAGAGAAGCAGTGAGTATCAGAGAGAGAGAGAGAGAGAGAGAGAGTAAATATGGAAAGGTGATTTGATGATGAATCAATTCCAGGAGGACAGATGGATACATACAGCACCTTTTTACTGATCTCATGCAGTCAGTGCTACTTAACTGCACACACACACACACACACACACACACCTCGCAGGACCGGGAGGAAGTCTCTAGGGTAAACAGATGTTCAGTCGGATGTGATTTGCGTGTTTTGATTCGTTGCCCATACGCTGCTGGATCCAAAACGGGCCGCCGTCCCTTGTTTGTGTTGGTTTTCCCATGAGGACACGACAACAAACTTTTTGGCCGACCAGCCCCCAAAAAAAAAAAAAAAAGCCACTTTTACGAGCCAAATGAATTTCTTCCGCTGGGCCAAAAGTTCATTTTTTCAGGAATCAGGAATCGGGGGAAAAAAGACTGATTGAACACAGGTTGGCCACCCGCAAAAAAAAAAAAACAGAACGTGTGTCTGGAATCACGGGGTGGGAAACTTGTCAAAACTTGCCTGGTAGAAGTGGGATTTGAACCCACGCCTCCATTTGGAGAGAAGAAAAGCCAGCACTTTAGACCACTCAGCCATCCTGACAGCTAGAGTGTGCGGAGGAAACAAGTGCAACAATAAAAAAAAAAAAAAAAAAAAAGACATGGCACTACTTATACCATAGCGTGATTCCAGACTTCTTGCGGACACCCTGTAGTTTTGACAGACTTGCCAAGCGCATGGCAAAATGTCACAGCGTTTGGCTGGTTTGCTGGTGGTAAAGTAGAAAGGCTTTTGTGAATGTCAGAAATTCAATATATTTCAGCTGTCAAAATCTCCTCCATGACTTTTCCGGCACTAACTTTCTGTACAAACCGGTGTGGTAGGATTTTCAACAATCCCGCAAGGAATTTGTAGCTGTAATTATCATTTATCTTTGTCGGTTGATGACTTTGTTGGCCCCCCAAATCCTGTGGCCTTTCTAGTTTTAATGAGCCTGAGTACCAAGGAAAAACAACCAAAAATTTGGATTTCGGTAACACTTTACATGAAGCATTCATTAAAGAGTAACTAGACCCCCCCCCAAAAAAAAGACCCCCCCCTAGACCCCCCCAAAAAGCTTAAAGATCATTACTTAAAAGGTAATTTTGGTAATTAATAAGTATTCGTTGGTGTGTAAGGGTTCCATGGGCATTCTATGTTAAATGATGATATTTGTGTAAGGGTTCCATGGGCATTCTATGTTAAATGATGATATTTATCTATTAGATTATGATGGATTCAGTTATTTTCATTGTCTATCTGCAGCATGTTTGAGTTATTTAAATTATGTCAATTGTTATTGTTTTAGTTACAGTAGATGTGCATTATGATGTGTTATTTTAGTGTATTGTAATGAGTAGTGTGAATGTGTGTTTTTGTATTGTCACCATGTAAATTATGTGGACCCCAAACAAACCCCACTACTGAACTGGCCATCTGCTATTGGCTGGTCTTTGGTGTCAGTTGATGTCACCTTCTATAGAGTACAACAGCAGGTGATATCACCTGGCACCAAAGACCAGCCAATAGCAGATTGCCAGTTCAGTACCCTACTTTTCACCAGTAGGTGTCAGGCTTCACCACAGATTTGGGTTTGGGGTGTAGTTACTCTTTAACTAATGTTAACTAATGTTTTTACTAATGAATAACACACTATACTAATGAATAACACACTATTCACGTTAGGTAATGCTTGTTGTGACTTACTCACTTTAGTTAATACCTGGATATGTTTAAGTAATACATGAAGAGTTAGGGTTTCAGTTTAGACAAGACATTGGCATTAACAAACATGTATAAAAACATAACTTAATGCAGTTGTTTATTGTGCATTTAACATGAACTAATCTTTGTTAATGTCATTGTTCATGCTTAATTCATGTTAGTAAAAACATTAGTTAACATTATTAACAAACATAACAACATGAATTAATGCAGTTGTTCATGTGCATTTAACATGGACTAATCTTTGTTAATGTTATTCATGTTTAATTCATGTTAGTAAATGCATTAGTTAACATTATTAATGATGCATAACAACATGAATTAATGCAGTTTATTGTGCATTTAACATGAACTCATCGTTAATGTCATTGTTCATGCTTAATTCATGTTAGTAAACACATTAGTTAACATTATTAACAAACGTATAACAACATGAATTAATGCAGTTGTTCATGTACATTTAACATGAACTAATCTTTGTTGATGTTATTCATGTTTAATTCATGTTAGTAAATGCATTAGTTAACATTATTAACAAATGCATAAAAACATGGATTAATGCAGTTGTTCATGTATATTTAACATGAACTAATCTTTGTTAATGTTGTTATTCATGTTTAATTCATGTAGTGAATGCGTTAACATTATTAACAAATGCATAACAACATAAATTAATGCAGTTGTCCATGTGCATTTAATATGAACTAATCGTTAATGTTGTTATTCATGTTTAATTCATGTGCATTAGTTAACATTATTAACAAACGTATAACAACATTAATTAATGCAGTTGTTCATGTGCATTTAACATGAACTAATCTTTATTAATGTTGTTATTCATGTTTAATTCATTTTAGTAAATGCATTAGTTAACATTATTAACAAATGCATAACATGAATTAATGCAGTTGTTCATGTGCATTTAATATTAACTAATCTTTGATAATGTTGTTATTCATGTTTAATTCATGTTAGTTAACCATGTTTAATTCATGTTAGTAAATGCAGTCCTAATCCTAACCCTAAACCTTAATCCTAAACCACTACTAACCAGCAAAATGTCCTCACTTGGGGGATTTTGTCATCTGGAGAGGACCACCTTGTGAGGACATTTGGTCCTCATAAGGACACAAGTGCAAAAACATGCACAGCACACACAACCTGATGTGTTTTGTCTTTCCTTCCTTCCTTCCAGACACATTGAGAACTGGACTGGTCTGCAGACCCTGAGCCCGGTGGATATGGAGCTCTACACCAGTCTACAGAGGCTGTAAGTACACAGACTTTTACACTTTGACCAAACATGGGGCTTCCTCAAGGAGAAGGGATTATACCCGACGAGTTCATCTTTGAAAGAATTGGACAAAACTGAGGCGATGAGCCACTGCTTCAGCTGAGTTCATTCAAATCACCAAACATAATATACAGCTATTCAGCTAGTGTCCTACTCATACCATGTACACCGAGTCTATTTATTCACGCAGTGTTTTTGTGTTTTTACGTTCACGCAAAACGAAACCTCAGTTATCAAGTTGGTAACTTGAGTTTCTAGTCCCAAACAGTGGCAAACAGTGGCAAACTCCTCCAGCCTGCCAGTGTTTTAGCCCATGAACTTTGTGTGCATTCTCACGCATCTTGCTATGCACTTGCTACACAATATTATAAATGCATTTTCCATGCATATAATTAGCTACTGCAATCATTATTTTAAGCTCGTAGCAGCAGAGTCACTGGTAGGGATGCAGCGGTATGAGATTTACTGTAGATGGTAAGATCTGAGGAAATATGACGGTTTCATGGCATTATGATTTTTGCGCAGTAATTTGCGCACTAACCCAACTAAGGATGGGACAAATAAAATTAGCACTTTTTTGGGCTCGAAAAAGTAGATACTTGCCTTTTAGAATTCACAGTAGCTGTCACTTGAAAGAAATAATACAGTAACTGCCTTTTTAAAACAAGACGTAGATACTGTAGCATCTAAAATGCCTTGATTTAGAAAACTGAAATGTAAGTGCAGTTAAAACTGACATCAGTTAAAGCAATATTCCACTTAGTTTTAACATGGGGTCTATTCAGCACTTGACCGCCATGAAAACCAGAATATAAACTAAACACCAAGATCAGATGCAGCTAGACGAGTTTGTAGTGTTCAGATTTTTACTTCCCATTCATTTGAATGAGGCCACGAAAATAGACTGAAAACTGACATTTAACACGTTGGTGAACAGACTCAACAACAGATCCTGCTGCTGTGATTTTCAATTTACCATGGGTCCAATGTTTTAGAACATACTTTAGCCGAATGCCATTTTTATTGATAGAAGAGAGACATAGTGGAGGGATACCGGGAGAGGTAGTTCCTGTTTGGGAGACCGGATCTACTCTCATTGTTAAATACAAATTTTAGTGTAAACCAAGAATAGAAATACAAATTGACGACAGACCAATTACTGCTTTATTGTCTTAAAATTGGGATCTGTTATTGAATCTGAATGGGAAGTAAAACTCTGAATGCTACAAACTTGTCCAGCTGCATCTGATGTTGGTGATTAGTTTATATTCTGGTTTCCATGGCGGTCAAGAGCCAAATAACCCCCATGTTAAGATTAAGTGGAATACTGCTTTAATTACTGCATCCCTAGTCATCTGCATGTCAGCTGAAGTGAGGTTTCTCAATGCCCAAGTGGGAGATGGATGGATGTCCTGGGCACACTGTAGTGTAAGATCAGGACTGAACAATGTTATTTTTCCAAACTGCTGTCTTCATGACCTCTGACTGCTCATTTGATCACTTTGAAGACAACTTGAAAAACCATTAAATCAAGGCATTGATTACATCCCACCATGTAGGTTAAATGGAAATGCTCAAATCTTTACTCTTAATTGCTCATTAATTTTGAATGGCAATCAAACAACCATTGCATCAATGGAGCTGCTTATACTGTACATTAAACATAATTAATGAACACCCTCCAGCCAATTCAAATCAAGTATAGATGAAAGATAAAGGGTCCTCATTTGTTTTTCCTTTCCATATTGAAAAGTGCAGATCTGTGGTCAGTTCTGCAAAGTATTAGACCTATATTTGGCCTTTTATTAAAAATCAGATCTGGTCCAATCAGTGTTGTTCACCTCTGATATGATGGATATGATGCAGTTTGATTGATTACATATTTATTGGAGAAGTGATCAATACTACACTGGTTGTGTATGGGAAGACCTGAACCTGAACTGATTAAAATGCAAATAAATGTCCATGCATTTAGCCCCATGTGTCCAAAGATCTAAATCTTGTTTCAGAGGCTTTTCCACCCTGACAAGAATACAATTCTGGGTGAAAAACTGAATAATAAAAATACTAATGTTTTTTGCAAAGGTATTGAATATTGGCACAAAATATTGGGTATTGACAGCTTCGAAAAATATTGATATCGGCTTTCAAAAGCGAA